>NC_043001.1:14878090-14928090 GCF_006345805.1 Octopus sinensis
GCCGACTGCTGCAAAAGGGAGCATATCCACTGACAGCTTTTTGGTGCGTTCAAAAATTACATAGCCCCCACAGGTTAGGGCCTGAAATACTCCAAACAGATGTATAGCATATTGCTTAGTCGAATTAGCCCATTAGTTACTCCACAAATGTTTTGTTGTCAGTGCTACACTTTCCCATCTCACCTGTTTCAACATAACTGTAATATATTATATACAAACTATGCCATTTTAATCCCGAGCAATGCCAGTTGTCTCTGCTAGTATACATACACACACACACACACACACACACACACACACACACACACACACCACACACACACACACACACACATACTCACACATATACACACATATATATATACACACACACATACACACAAACTGTAAAAATCTGTAAAACTTTCCAGAAGTTTATCGTTTAAATATATATGAGACATACATACATACACAAATACAATAACTGTTGATGATGTTGAAATTCCAATGATCTAGGTTAGATCTAGGTTGGATCTAGGTTAGAAACCGGTTCTTTCTCTATTGGCCAGAAATCTTGAAATAAAACTGAACAATGACATACATACATGCTTATTTAATCATTTAATCAAGAAATGGTTTTTACATTCAAAAAATTTCCCAAAACTTTGGAAGCTGAACATCAGTACAAACAGGATCCTGGTCGGTTGCATCACTTTTTTTCTTCAACAACAAAAACTTTTTAGCTGCAACATACACAAAAATGTATACCTTAAAACCCTTTTCCTAGATAAAAGACTTGAAGTAATATGTGATCCCTTTTTTCTTCTTCCCACCCTTTTTATTTATGTTACATATATCAAGCCTTCGTTATGAATTCATACACCAGTATATCGTTAATTAAACTATAAAACGAAAATATTTATTTGGTTGAAACTTATTTTTATATCTAAAATACATAGAATAAAAATATTTTCCCCTAATGTTAAAAAATTAAACATTTTAATTAAGCAAAAAATATATGTATATAAAAAATTGATGCATTTTCAACATTTCTCTGCATTTTCCATATATAGATACGTGTGGGTATGTGTGTGTGTGCATGCGTGCATATGTGTATACTCTTTTACTCTCTTTTATTTGTTTCAGCCATTTGACTGTGGCCATGCTGGAGCACTGCCTTTAGTCGAGCAAATTGGCCCCAGGACTTATTCTTTGTAAGCCCAGTACTTATTCTATCGGTCTCTTTTGCCGAGCCACTAAGCTATGGGGATGTAAACACACCAGCATTGGTTGTCAAGTGACAAACACAGACACACAAGCACACACACACACATACATACCCACACATACATACACACATATATATATATATATATATACAATGGGCTTCTTTCAGTTTCTGTCTACCAAATCCACTCACAAGGCTTTGGTCAGCCCGAGGTTATAGTAGAAGACACTATGTGGTTTGTAAGCAAGTTACTTACCACACAGCCACTCCCGCGCCTGTGTCTGTATAAATATGTATATGTGTGTGTGTGTGTGTGTGTATGTGTAAGTCGTCTCAGAGTCCATAAGTCAGGAAAAAATGCACTCGTATGTCTGTCAATAATGTGGGTGTAATTGAAGTGTACTGAATTATATATCCATTACGGCCAATCTTACTAATCAGTTTCACACTAGGGGTTCAACGTAGTGTTAGGTAACAGTTTGATTGTGCAGCCCTGCACTCATCAGAGGTAGCTTTTATGGAATGAAATATGGCAACTGCTCTATTGTTGGAGTCGCCATATTTCATTCCATATCGGCTACCTCTGATGAGTGCAGGGTTACATAACCGGACTGTTATCTAACACTCCATTGAATCCTTAGTGTGAAACTGATTGTAAAGATGAGCTATAATGGATATATGATGCTGTACACTCGATTATTTTATATATATATATATATATATATATATATAAATGGTAAATTTAATTTTTTCATTGTTGAATTGATAAAAAGTGGGTTTTTTCTAATTCATATATATATATATATATATATATTATATTTTGTGAAATTTGATTTAGTATTTCTAAATTGAATTTTTCCCTGTAAGTTTGGAATAATATTCCCTCATATTATTATCTATCTATATATTATATATATATATCATCATCATCATCATCATCATCGTTTAGCGTCCGTTTTCCATGCTAGCATGGGTATATATATATATATATATATATATATATATATAATATAGGCTGCCACGAAGTTACTATCTACCATTTTCACCCCCAAGGCATTATTTGGCCTAAAGGCAATGCATAAGACACTTGCTGAAGCTACATTTCAGTTTGTGATTTAAACCGAAGATCATGTGGTTGCTAAGGAAAGTTCTTAGTCACTTAGCTGTTCAGTCGTGTATGTACATGCACGCATATATGTGTATGTGAGAGTGTACGTGCATATGCATATGCATATACGTCATCATCATCATCATCGCTTAACATCCGTTTTCCATACTAGCATGAGTTGGACGGTTCAACTGGTGTCTGGGAAGCTAGGAGGCTGCACCAGGCTCCAGTCTGATCTGGCAGTATTTCTACAGCTGGATGCCCTTCCTAACGCCAACAACTCTGTGAGTGTAGTGGATGCTTTTTACGTGCCACCAGTACGGAAGCCAGTCAAGGCAGTGCTGGTATTGGCTGCGTTCAGATGGTGCTTTTTACGTGCCACCAGTACGGAAGCCAGTCAAGGCAGTGGGTATTGGCTGCGTTCAGATGGTGCTTTTTACGTGCCACCAGTACGGAAGCCAGTCAAGGCAGTGCTGGTATTGGCTGCGTTCAGATGGTGCTTTTTACGTGCCACCAGTACGGAAGCCAGTCAAGGCAGTGCTGGTATTGGCTGCGTTCAGATGGTGCTTTTTACGTGCCACCAGTACGGAAGCCAGTCAAGGCAGTGCTGGTATTGGCTGCGTTCAGATGGTGCTTTTTACGTGCCACCAGTACGGAAGCCAGTCAAGGCAGTGCTGGTATTGGCTGCGTTCAGATGGTGCTTTTTACGTGCCACCAGTACGGAAGCCAGTCAAGGCAGTGCTGGTATTGGCTGCGTTCAGATGGTGCTTTTTACGTCCACCAGTACGGAAGCCAGTCAAGGCAGTGCTGGTATTGGCTGCGTTCAGATGGTGCTTTTTACGTGCCACCAGTACGGAAGCCAGTCAAGGCGTGCTGGTATTGGCTGCGTTCAGATGGTGCTTTTTACGTGCCACCAGTACGGAAGCCAGTCAAGGCAGTGCTGGTATTGGCTGCGTTCAGATGGTGCTTTTTACATGCCACCAGTACGGAAGCCAGTCAAGGCAGTGCTGGTATTGGCTGCGTTCAGATGGTGCTTTTTACGTGCCACCAGTACGGAAGCCAGTCAAGGCAGTGCTGGTATTGGCTGCGTTCAGATGGTGCTTTTTACGTGCCACCAGTACGGAAGCCAGTCAATGCAGTGCTGGTATTGGCTGCGTTCAGATGGTGCTTTTTACATGCCACCAGTACGGAGCCAGTCAAGGCAGTGCTGGTATTGCTGCGTTCAGATGGTGCTTTTTACGTGCCACCAGTACGGAAGCCAGTCAAGGCAGTGCTGGTATTGGCTGCGTTCAGATGGTGCTTTTTACGTGCCACCAGTACGGAAGCCAGTCAAGGCAGTGCTGGTATTGGCTGCGTTCAGATGGTGCTTTTTACGTGCCACCAGTACGGAAGCCAGTCAAGGCAGTGCTGGTATTGGCTGCGTTCAGATGGTGCTTTTTACGTGCCACCAGTACGGAAGCCAGTCAAGGCAGTTGGTATTGGCTGCGTTCAGATGGTGCTTTTTACGTGCCACCAGTACGGAAGCCAGTCAAGGCAGTGCTGGTATTGGCTGCGTTCAGATGGTGCTTTTTACGTGCCACCAGTACGGAAGCCAGTCAAGGCAGTGCTGGTATTGGCTGCGTTCAGATGGTGCTTTTTACGTGCCACCAGTACGGAAGCCAGTCAAGGCAGTGCTGGTATTGGCTGCGTTCAGATGGTGCTTTTTAGTGCCACCAGTACGGAAGCCAGTCAAGGCAGTGCTGGTATTGGCTGCGTTCAGATGGTGCTTTTTACGTGCCACCAGTACGGAAGCCAGTCAAGGCAGTGCTGGTATTGGCTGCGTTCAGATGGTGCTTTTTACATGCCACCAGTACGGAAGCCAGTCAAGGCAGTGCTGGTATTGGCTGCGTTCAGATGGTGCTTTTTACGTGCCACCAGTACGGAAGCCAGTCAAGGCAGTGCTGGTATTGGCTGCGTTCAGATGGTGCTTTTTACATGCCACCGGCACAAGTATCACAACTACAATTTCCATTTGATTTTTTATATTTTGATGATGTACTCGACTCAATACGTCTCCTCAAGCACAGCAGGTTGCCCTATATATGCATGCATGTATGTATATATGTATATATGCATATATGAATACCAGGGGATGCTGGCTTTAAGGATTTTGTGAAAATGCTTGGTTGGAGGCCCAACTTTCTGAGTTCTTTTTATAGGGCTTAGAGAAACTGAAGGACCACTGCTATAAGTGTGTGAATTTGAGAGGAGAATATTTTGAATAAAATCATAATTAACTGATCCTCCAGTATTTCTTTTACCCAAAACCAGGAACTTTTCAGCACCCTATCGTACATACATACATACATACATACATACATACATACATACATACATACATACATGTACATACATACATACATACATACATACACACATGCATACATGCGTATGTATGTATGTATGTACGCATACATGTTATGCATGCACCCATGTATGCATGCATGTATGTATGCACACTCACAAAATATATATTTGTATACATATATTCTTTTACTTGTTTCAGTCATTTGACTGCGGCCATGCTGGAGCACCACCTTTAGTTGAGCAAATCAACCTCAGGACTTATTCTCTTCTGAGACTTATTCTGTCGGTCACTTTTACCAAACTGCTAGTTATGTGGATATAACCACACCAACATCGGTTGTTAAATGATTGTAGGGGGAGAATGCATACATACATACTTACATGCATATATATATATATATTATATATATATATATATATATATATATATAATATATATATATATATATATATATATATATATATCATATATATATATATATATATATATATTATATATATAATATATATATATATATATATATATATATATATATATATATATATATACATATATATATATACAAATTAGTAAATAAATGGCACAACTAAGTACCGATATTTTTACGTTCGCTATTTCCAGTAAATATCGGTACTTAGTTGTGCCATTTATTTACTAATTTGTGTATTTTTTCCTCACGGGCTACTTTTTACTGGAAGGCGATACTTTGTATTGCATTACTGATATATATATATAGTCAAGTATATATATATACACATACATACATACATACATACATACATACATATATATTATATATATACATATATATATATATAATGGTCTTCTTCCAGTTTCCATTTACCAGATCCACTCACAAGGCTTTGATCCGCCCAAGGCTATAGTAGAAGACACTTGCCCAAGCTGCCATGCAGTGGAACTGAACGCAGAACCATGTGATTGGGAAGCAAGCTTCTTACCGCACAGCCACTCCTTCGCTTTGTCTATAAAATATTGAAGCTCTTCCGAGATTTTTCTATTGATTGTTGTATAAAAGAAAACACTTCTGCTTAATCAGGTCAAGTTGAAAACACAAATCCTCTTCTGCTACGCATTTAAGTCTTAAAGTTTAACTAATCCATTGTTTTAAGACTACTCATATCGGAGTCACCCTTCCGAGAGTTATCTACTTAAAGCCAAGTAGGAAAGCATATTATTTTACTCATCATATTAGATATTTTGTTACTACTAGGGAAACTGTACAAGACAGAAGACTATTCCACACTGACCAATCCGCTTTCGGTGTTGGTCTTTATCTGTGGTCGTATCAGCAACCTCACCCAATCTGGTTAAATCCCTCATTAAACTGTGGATTCTATATCTTCCATAACATTGCTCGAACAGGATAGAATCTGTAACTTTATTTTCGGGATTCAAAAATGCAACCAAGTGATGTATTTGGTTTTCGTTCTGAAAGACAGTTTCTGTTTATTTGTATAAGTATATTTGCATGCGTGCGGGCATGCAAACATACATACTTACATCCACCATGATAGATCGTTAGCCACTACACACATTTTTTCCTCTCCTTGTTTTTTCTGTGTACCTTTCTGTAGAAGAGCGTAGGCTCGAAACGTAAAAGACTTTTTCTATTCCTGAGCGTTATACTAATACATCTGTTTGTTTTGTACACCACCTGTCTTCTTTTGTTTTTTTTGTGAACTCTCCCCCTACATACATACATACATATATACATACACACATACATACATACATACATACATACATGCACACACATACATACATGCATGCATACATATATACATGCATACATACAAACATACATACACAAACACATACATACATGCATACATATATATACACACACATACATACTTACATACACACACTCATACATACATACACCCATATACATGCATGCGGGCATGCAAGCATACATACATACATACACACACACATACATACATACACACATACATACATACACACATACATGTCGGTTACGACGACAACGATGAGGGTTCCAGTTGATCCGATCAACGGAACAGCCTGCTTGTGACATTAACATGTAAGTGGCTGAGTACTCCACAGACACGTGTACCCCTAACATAGTTCTCGGGGGAGATTCAGCATGACACAGAGTGTGACAAAGCTGGTCCTTTGAAATACAGGTACAACAGAAACAGGAAGAAAGAGTGAGAGAAAGTTGTGGCGAAAGAGTACAGCAGGGTTCACCACCACCACGACCCATGCTGGAGCCTCGTGGAGCTTTTTTCTTTTAGGTGTTTCAGTCATTTTGACTGTGGCCATGCTGGAGCACCGCCTTTTAGTTGACCCCTGGACTTATTCTTTCTAAACCTGGTGCTTATTCTATTGGTCATTTTTGCCGAACCGCTAATGTTACGGGGATGAAAACTCACCAAGATCGGTTGTCAAGAGATGGTTGAGGGACAAACATACATAAACACAAATATATATATATATATATATATATACACATACAAATATACGACGGGCTTCTTTCAGTTTCCGTCAACCAAATCCACTCACAAGGCTTTAGTTGGCCAGAGGCTACAGTAGAAGACACTTGCCCAAGGTGCCACGCAGTGGGACTGAACCCGGAACCATGTGATTGGGAAGCAAGCTTCTTACCACACAACCACGCATGCACCTATAAAAGTATGAGATGCTTACAGCACCTAGGTTTCCCCAAGCGGTCATCCATCTAGGTTCGACCGTTATTTAGAATAATCCTTTCTACTAAGGCACAATGCCTGAAATTTGTGGGGAGGGATTAAGTCGATTATATTGATTCCAGTGCGTAACTGGTACTTAATTTATCGACTCCGAAAGGATGAAAGGCAAAGTCGACCTCGGTGGAATTTGAACTCAGAACGTAACGGCAGATAAAATACAGCTACGCATTTCGCCCTGCGTGCTAACGATTCTGCCAGCTCACAGCCTTTGATGTATAAGAATAATAAATAAATAAATAATTGTATGTTTTGTGTCTGTGTTTTGTGTCGACTTTGCCTTTCATCCTTTTGGGGTCGATAAATTAAGTACCAGTAACGCACTGAAATCGATATAACCGACTTAATCCGTGTGTCTGTCCTTGTTTCTCCCCTCTGTGTTTAGCTCCTTGTGGGTAGTAAAAGAAATAGGTATTTCGTCTGTCACTACGTTCTGAGTTCAAATTCCGCTGAGGTCGATTTTGCCTTCCATCTTTTTGGGGTCGATAAATTAAGTACCAGTGAAACACTGGGGTCAATGAAATCGACTTATTGGTGTGTTTACACAAATTGGTGTGTTTACGTCCCCATAACCTAGCGGTTCTCTTGATCGATGAAATAAGTACCAGGTTGAAAAAAAAAATACGTGCAGTCGTTTCATTCAACAAATTCTTCAAGGCGGTGCCACAGCATGGTCGCTGTCAAACGATTACAACAATTAAAAGTAGATAGATAGATAGACAGACAGACAGACTCACAGACAGATAGATAGATAGATAGATATTGATAGACAGATAGATAGATAGATAAATAGACAGATAAATAGATGGATAGAGAGATAGAGAGAGAGATAGATAGATAGATGGATAGAGAGATAGATAGAGAGATAGATAGATAGATAGATAGATAGATAGATAGATAGATAGATAGATGGATAGAGAGAGAGATAGATAGATAGATGGATAGAGAGATAGATAGAGAGATAGAGAGATAGATAGATAGATAGATAGATAGATAGATAGATGGATAGAGAGATGGATAGATAGATAGATGGATAGAGAGATAGATAGAGAGATAGATAGATAGATAGATAGATAGATAGATAGATAGATAGATAGATAGATAGATAGATAGATAGATAGATAGTTAGACCCTCAAGTACGATCAATGATTATTTTTAATAAGGCTACACACTTGTTGAAGAAATATGATGTCGAGTAATATCGACCTCATTAATAGAACTGTGTCGTTTTTTTTTAGGGAGACTGAAAGAATGGATCGCAGAGTTAATACCGTTGGGATTTGAACTCAGAACGTACTCAACAGCAAAGACATTTTGTTCGTGGTTGCAGTATTTCTGTCATTCCATCGTCTGTCACAACATAATTATGTCAGTTGCAAGTAGAAAAATCGATAATAACAATATAAGTATCGGGGATAAATGATAGCGTAACGACTGCGGCAGCGTAGGGCTGTTGCGATATTTAATGAAACAATCAGCTGTAACGGCAATAAGGATAAAGATAATGAGCAAATAAATAAATAAATGGCATCTTTACATGAGTTATATATTGATGTGGAGAGAGATATAAGACACCAGACATCGATATAATGACTGAACAAAATTGGAAGACATCTAATTTTCAAAGTACAGAGGAATAGAGAGGTAAGTATTTCGTTTTAAGTAGTTAGAAAGTGAAAGACAAACTCGGTAAAAGTCGCCGTCGGTGGCGATCTTTCGTTTGTAGTAGCACGTTTCCGTCGATGATTTCCGTAAAAAAAACTTTTATTTTTTTACATATGGGCTTGCAGGAACATTTGAAGTAATGAGAGCGAAAGAGACTAAGAGGAAGCGATTTTATGACGAGGGAATTTCTTTTGAAGTTACCGAAGCATTGATGTACATGTGTGTGTGTGTGTGTGTGTTTGATGGGGTGTGGGAGACAGACAGTATGTTGTGTAAGTGAAGTGCTTCTGTTAGTGTGTGTGAAGAGACAGAGAGAGTAATGTGTGAAAGAGAGAGATAAATGAAATTTTTTACTCGGTGTATGTGTATATGTATGTATGCATGTATGTGTGTGTGTGTATGTATCTATGTATGTGTGTATGTATGTGTGTATGTATCTATGTATGTATGGCCGATTCAGTGTACACTGAATCGGCCATACAGACACCAGGATTCGGACAAGTCGGTATTAGCCGGACACTTGGCAAGAAATTAAAGATGAACTAGGGAGTACTGTACTTTAACGTGTACTAGCAGTATCGCCCGGCGTTGCTCGGGTTTGTTTCGACCCTTTAGAATTGGAATTTTGGAAAAGTAAAAATTATGTAGCTTGTTATTCTCTTTGAGTGAACATTTTTCTGGTTGAAATACACCGAGAAATGGCGACACAGCAGTAAAAAAAATCGTAAATAATAGGGATTTTTATAGAAAAAAAGCACCTTTTTGATGTAAATAATTTTTGGTGTTAACATGGTCCGATTTGAATTTTTTATTCTACGGAAGGAAGAGCAAGCCTTCTTCTATCATACTCTCAATTTTGGTCAACTTGCGCCGCAAGGGTCTCGGAGGAGAAAGTGTTAGTTGAAGGCTACCTAACCTGCCATACACAGACAAGTTCAGCTTTATATATAGAGAGATAAGGAACCCCCTAATTTTGGGGGTTTAAAATTTGGTGAAAATGTTTTTTGAGGGATTATAATACTATCCATCTATAAGAAACTCCCATATTTTTTAAATGTAATTTTTTACAAAAAAGGGTTCCTTATACACGTTAAAATACAATAGTTATTCTAATTGGTTTCCAGTTTTGGCACAAGAACAGCAATTTCGAGGTTGGGTATAAGTCAATTGCAACAACTCCAGCGCTTAACTGGTGAAAAGACTTCCGCCCCTCCCCCCATTTTTGTGTCGCAAAAAAAGTTTTAAAAAAGGGTGGTTTTTTGGTGGTGGGGACAGACTTGCCCAACTGGTACTTATTTAATGATCCTGGAAGAATGAAAAGGCAAAATTGGCTGATGCCAGTACCGCCTGACTGACTCTCATGCTAGCGGCATGCAGTAAGCACCATTCATGCGTGGTTCATTTCCAGTGCTGCCTGACTGGCTCCCCGTGCCAGCAGCACATAAAGAGCATCATCTGAAAGTGGTCGATGCCAGCCCCACCCTGCTCTGACTGGCTCCTGTGCTTGTAGCACGTAAAAAGCATCATCTGAACGTGGCCGATGCCAATACTGCCTGACTGGCTCCCGTGCCGGTGACACGTAAAAAGCACCCACTACACTCTTGGAGTGGTTGGCGTTAGGAAGGGCATCCAGCTGTAGAAACCTTGCCAGGTCAGATTGGAGTCTGGTGTGGCCTCCTGGCTTGCCAGTCCCCAGTGAAACCATCCAACCCATGCCAGCATGGAAAACGGACGTTCAACGATGATGATGATGATGATTTTTCTCCAGTGCCATTACAATTCTGCTATATTATCACCCTAGTAGTTATACCACTTATCTATTGCTTCTCTGTCTACATCAGATTGTTTTGCAGTGCATCGTTCCCCACCAATTAAATTAAACTCTACAGAGCATGGTAGTAGGAAAAAAAGACCCAGAGAAGAAAGAATTTGGTCGAATGCTTCAATAATGCTTGCACATACAATGCCTGTAAATTTTTCATTTTTGCTTTCGTCTTTTTGTTTTTTTATCTGAATATCTGAACATGTCTGGCAACTCACCAAACACATAACTCATTACAGTACATTGCTGAATTATTAATTAACTCCAACGGTGCAAGAAACTTAAAGCTAATTTCAATATCAATTGTCATGGTGGAGAATGGATAGGCAGCAATGTTAGAGAGTCTCCGAGTTCAAATCCTGCCAAGGTTAATTTTATATTTTATTGTTTTTGAATTGATAAAAAAAGTACCGAATCTGATGACATAAAAGATGCAGAGGTGTATTAGATGCACCCCAATACCAGCAGCATACATTCAGGAACAAAAGACTTTGATGTATTACAGCTTATGGAAAGTCCAACTTTGCTTATAAGTTCAGGGCAATTTCGGAGGGGCATATTTTAAAGAAAAAGTACATTTTGTATGCCATGAAATGTGATATGAAATCAAGGCGGTAGATTACCAAACTGTAAAGAACTTCAAATTGAATGCTTTATGGTATTTGCTCTGGCTCTTTGCATTCTGAGTTCAAATCCCACTCTGGTTTATGTGAGTGGAGGACTTAATCCATCAGCCATTTAAAATCAACCACCAAGTAACTTGGATGCTTTTAGCTAAGTCCACTCTGTTGCAAGAATTTGGGCCAAGTTTCCAATTTAGGATACCTCTCCCTCTTTCCCCATCTCTCTCTCTCTTTCTCTCTCTCCCTCTCACCCACTCCTTCCCTACCTTTCTCCCACTAGTCTCTTTTCCCAACTAAAAGATGTGAAAAAAAACTATCCCTGGAGAAGCAATTCCTTTCAATCAGATCAAGAGTTAATTATGTCCTCCACAATTCTCACAGTTGACTGCTGTTTGGAAGGTTTAATCAATTCTTCAATACATAAACAATTTTGAAATGAACTTTTCAATTTGAAAAGAAAAAGAAGAAAACTCACTTTCATTTTATTGGCGTTTTTTAGCACAAGGCTAATGTCAAGTTTTGCTGAATTAGTTTTCTCACTTTCTGGATTACTGGATTAGAACAAATGGAATAGGTACAGAGTTGCGTCATCAGAGTATAAGGGAAAAACCAATGAAAAAGATACTGAGTGACTTATTTGAGTATAAGGAATAGATCAAACATACAGTTACGTTACTCAGGTTCTACATGCAATAGAACAAAAGAAAGATATATTGGGTTACATTATCAGGGTATTTATCAATATATTGTTCAACACGGTGCCTGCGATTCTTTCACAGAGATAAGACTGATCTGTGGTTTTCTAGATACAGCTATATATATATATTTCTTTTTCTTGTTTGATAATGGACTGAGGTAGGGATGCACCTTCATTTGCCACCTAGCTTTGCCTAGCAGACTTTTTCTCCACTGTATAACTCATGTTTAGAGCATTTTTGTATGAGATTGTTTGGAAAAAAAAAAAGAGAGAGAGATGGAACTGTCTTTTTTCAATTTTTTTCACTCATTCTTTCATTTATGAAAATTTGTGTCTAAATTGTTATTGCTGCTGCCATAGTATCGTTTATTTGTATGTGTGTGTGAATATGTGCTTTCTGCAGATAAATATTTTCTTTTCTCCTGTTGAATGTCCATAAAAACGTGGGGGGAAAAACTGTTGTTTCACAAATCAAAGTCGTGGAAATAAATGTATAACTGTGTAGTTGATTTGACCCAGTCATTTCCATGTTTTTCAACCCCTGGCATACTGAATAATGCATTAATTCTATCAACATTAAAAAAGTTTTATAGTTGTATTCTATAGAATACGAATATTAAAATTGTTTTAAAAAAGAAAGGGTTGGTGCATGAATTGTACTTTATCACCAAAGAGTACACATATACTTGTGCAGTGCATGAAAAACACTAAAGTTAAAAAAAAAATATTCTGGAATATTCCTGCTCACCACAAAAACTTGTGATCAGGCATTCAGTCCATAAATGGTACACAAGTGTGCTGCGACGCACGTCTGAATCAATTGATCCCCACTGCATGACTGGTACTTTATTTCATCGATTCTAGAAAGGCGAAAGGAAGGGCAGCTCCCGTTGGAGTCGGACATGGCTGTGTGGTAAAGAAATTAAGTTTTTGTAGGCATGAAGTTTTGGAGTCAGTCCTACTCGTTGACAAGTATCTTCTAACATAACCTTGGTTAACCAATATCTTGTAAGTATAAGTGGTATATGCAAAGTGTTGAAGCATGTGGTACATGCATGTGTGTGTGTGTACGTGTACATATGTGTGTATGTATATGTGTGTGTATGTAGAAATTAACTAAAGAACTCAGACAGCTAGTTTATAGATAAATTGCAAATAAGATTATAAGCGTATGTTTAATAAACATACACTTGACTTTATTATGTATTATTAGATTAAATGACATGATTAAATTAAATGCCTCTCTTTGTAAAACGAACCAAATTATAGCTCCATTAGTTTTGCCTGGTTATCACCAGCTTATCATTTACTGTCTATATGTTCCTTCTTTCTTTCTTATTTATCTATTTCTTCACACACACAAACACGCACACACCACACACACACACACAGAGGGTGCGATGGGTAAATGGTCGCCATTTTATATTTTAAATTTCATGCATGCGCATTGTTTGCTTTCGATTTTGTTGACTACACAGTATAGTAGGGGCTGTTGGGTACCGTCTGTGAGAAAAGCAGCACCATAATGCAATTCACTGCCAGAAATTTGGAGACGACATGCTGTACTGCTTGGCATTCGTACTAGAAGCTCCAATACAACCATTTCAGAGTATTTGGGTGTCGATCTGAGGACATGTACCGAGAGTGATAAAAGTCAAACACCCACTTGACATCATGGTGTTTGGAGTGACCACTAGTGATGGTGACGTTATGCCTCCATTCATCTTCCCACATGGCCTCAGACTCAACACAGAGGCCTACATCAAGTGTCTGGAGAAGGTAGTGCTGCCCTGGGTCAAGAGGGTGGCTGCTTGAAGACCCTACGTATGTCTGGCAACAGGACTCTGCACCAAGCAGGAGAACCCAGTCATGGCTGTCAGAAAATGTTTTCGACTATATCACCTATAACATCTGATCATCTAACTTCCCAGACTGCAACCCCCTTCATTATTATGTGTGAGGTGCAGTTGAATGAGAGACCAAAAAAACTCCTTGAAATACCAAATATGAACTGAAGACAAGTATTATGGTAGCATTCATCAACTTAAACAAGGAGACTGTCCAGAAGAGCTGTAGGAGATTCCAAAGTCGTCTGGAGACTGTGGTTGAAGCCAATGGCTATTTTATTGAATAAATTTACTCTTTAATATTTCAAGATATTTTTATGTAATTTGGTAAATATACCTGTTAGAATGAGATGTCAGGGTTATTTTCATTTTTGCGTAATTTTGACGACAGTTTATTCACTGCATCCTCTCTCTCTCTTTCTATATATATATATATCTATATACGTATATATATATATATATATATATATATATATATATATAATATATATATATATATATATATATATATATATATATATATATATATGAGAGAGAGAGAGAAATTAGGTGGGTATGTTCTAGTATCCATAAATGTGTGTATCAAGACATTCATTAGTCACGCACAGTAATTAATTAAAATACTGTAACAACATGTGTGGATCAATTAATTGCCAACGAGTTTACATTCAAGACTAAAAGCATGTTTAATGCAACAAATGACAACAATGAAGAGTAATTTCAAATGATTAAGATATTAATTCTAGATCAGTACATTACGTCAGCCTGCGTTTATCTATACGCCCATCATGCAGAAGGCATACCTGAGGAATTTTCCAGTCATTGTTTTAAATTATGTAATCAATGAGTAATTATGTCCATATGTTCTCTAAGTCATTCTAAGACCCTGTAGTTAGATTATATTTTGTTGAAGAGGTCTAATAAGAGTGAAACATGTTCATAATTTTCACCATACTTGCTAAAGGTCTGACTTGTACCCCACAACATGTCTTCTGTGTAAACTTTCTTCAGGAGAATTGTCAATAACGCTGATAGTTGTTCTTTCCCATAGTGGGATGTAATTTATATTGATTAAACATTCTTTTTCGCTCACTACACAAAGTATCTTAGCCTGCACTTAGCTATATATTCTTCATGCAGAAGGCGTTCTTAGTAAACTTTTTAATATGATTAAGAGTGGCTGTGTGGTAAGTAGCTTGCTTACCAATCACATGGTCATGGGTTCAGTCCCACTGCGTGGCACCTTAGGTAAGTGTCTTCTACTATAGCCTCAGGCCGACCAAAGCCTTGTGAGTTGATTTGGTGGACGGAGGCTGGAAGGGGCCCGTCGTGTATGTGTGTGTGTGTGTGTGTGTGTGCGCGTGTTTGTTCCCCACCCCCAACATCGCTTGACAACTGATGCTGGTGTATTTATGTCCCCGTAACTTAGTGGTTTGGCAATAGAGACCGATAGAATAAGTACTAGGCTTACAAAGAATAAGCTCTGGGGTCGATTTGCTTGACTAAAGGCGGTGCTCCAGCATGGCCACAGTCAAGTAAAAGAATAAAAGAAAGAATATATATTAAGGAGGAGTAAGTACTGCCTCAAGTCCTAGGATTCATGGGGTCGATTACCCGGTTCCCATGGCGTATATGTGACTGAGATCACCAAATCCCTCCTGAAGGGGACACTGGTCTATCACAGGGATACTAATTTACAGTTGAGTGAACTAGAACAATGTGAAATTAAGTGTTATGCTCAAAAATACAACGCACTACTGTCTGGGAATTGAAACCACGACCTTGTAATTGGAAGTGCAACACCCTAACCACTTCACCACGCACCTATAAAGATACGTCCATTATATAATTCAATATTTTTGTGTACTGCTTCCCTTTGCAGTAAGGAGCCCCTGCGTGGTAGCTAGATCTTTGTAAATTGATTTGGGGGTGAGGAAGCAAAGAAAAAAGGGAACACACAACACAATATAAATTCATGAATAGACCCCCGCACGATGTATTCATAAAAAAAAGGTTGAGGTTTGAAGTGGGACTGCTAAAAAAAAATCAATACTATATAATTAGGCTGTTTGATGAATTTGTCGATAATTGTCTGGGAAACTGCATTTGGTGAGGGTGTTACTGATAACTAATCAATAGGGCAACGAGCAATAATATTGATCTTCATCAACTTTATTAAAAAAAAAACCTAGCTGGAATGGTTGTTAGTCGCCATTATTATAACTGAACATTTTCATTGCCATCAGACTACAGTAAAATACAAGGAGGTGGTTGGATTAACTAGGAACCGCTAGCAATAGATGTAAGACCAGCTCTGCTAACCATATCGATCTCACCGTTCTTTGAGGACTTGCAGATACCATGACGAAAACCCGTCTTTCAAACCAAGCCAATATACATATATATTTGTATGTGTGTGTGTGTGTGTGTATTCTTATGTATATGTGTGCATGTTTGAATATATAAGTATATTTATATATCTTATATATATATATTTAAACACACACATACCTACCTACTTACATACATACATGCATGCATGCATACATATATACATACATACAAGTGTGTGTGTGTGTGTGTGTGAGATATCACTTCTGTATACACACACACACACACACACACGCATATATATACATACATACATATCTATCTATCTGTGTGTAATGGTTTGATGTGAAAGGCGGTTTACATGATCTCTGCAAGTACTCAAATATATATATATATACTCTTTTACTCGTTTTAGCCATGTAGTCATGGTCATGCTGGAGCACCATATATATATAAACAAATATAACCAATATATATTATATACAATGTATATAATATATATTTATAAACACGTGTGTATGAGTGTGTATTCTCAGACTAGAAGAACTCCACTTTACCATCCAGCTATGTCTAGCAACTTTGAGAAAAACTACGTGTTGCATGATCTACCCTGAAATAATATTATCAATGATATCACCAAAGCCCTACCATACCGTGGTGGCCGGTAGCCTGGCTCATCAGGGCCGGTTTCCCAGCTTCCTTGGCGTATAGGTTCCTCACCTGGACAGGACGCTGGTCCGTCACAGGTGAGCTGCAAGATGCAGGAGGAAAGAGTGAGAGAAAGTTGTGGCGAAGGGGTCTACAGAAATTCGCCATTACCTTTTGCCGGAGCCGCATGGAGCTTAGGTGTTTCGCTCATAAACACACACATTGCCCGGTCTGAAATTCGAACACGCGATCCCTCGACCGCGAGTCCGCTGCTTTAACCACTAGGCCATGTGCCTCCGCAACACCTCCACATCCTCTTCATCCGTGAACTTCACAAAAAGCCTGAACTCATTATGACCTGCAGCTGTAATGCACTAAGGGCCTATTACCTCAACAACCAATCAATAGGTGAACCTTGTAGGTAAACCGTTATTTAGCTTCATCCACGTACTCCGACACACACCATATAATACTGCAAATGCCTGCTCCTCTCCCAGAGACACACAGACACATTCATAGTTACTTATGGCTTAGAAAGAGTTTACTCACTTCACGAACATAAAACGTATATAAACCCATGAATCCGCATGTTCAATGGACTTGACCACATCACACACATCTATAAAAGCTTGCACAAGCAATCGATACCACCACACATGCACACTCACACACAAGCAGACATACGCACACATACATACCTATATATACATATACGCACACATATACACACACAGAGGGAGGGAGAAAGCGAAAAAATACAAACATGCATACTATATACACACATATACACACATACACACACACACATATAATCACACAGATACACATGTACACACACACATACATATATACATACATATTGCTAAGTATCATAGTCGATGTGAAACCGATGGTAAGTCATTAAATATGCACACCATGCACATAGGCACCAAACACCAAATGCTCACAGACTAATTTCAATGCGATAACGCCACATGCACACTTGCACACATACACATTAGCTTATACCTATTTCTTTACTACCCACAAGGGGCTACACACAGAGAGGACAGACACATGAGTTAAGTCGATTATATCGACCCCAGTGCATAACTGGTACTTAATTTATCGACCCCCAAAAGGATGAAAGGCAAAGTCAACCTCGGCGGAATTTGAACTCAGAACATAGCGGCAGATGAAATACAGCTACGCATTTTGCCCGGCATGCTAACGTTTCTGCCAGCTTGCCTACATTAGCTAATACCATGACCATTATCCATCTCCTATTCATAGCATTGAAAATGCACATATACAGCACAGGCATGGCTATGTGGAAAGAAGCTTGCTTCCCAACCTCAGGGTTCCAGGTTCAGTCTGACTGTGTAAAATCTTGGGCAAGTGTTTTCTACTATAAACTCGGGTTTTTCAAAGCCTTGTGAGTGGATTTGGTTGACAGAAACTGAAAGAAACTCATTGTATATATATTAAAGGTGGCGAGCTGGCAGAATCGTTATCACGCCGGGCGAAATGCTTAGCAGTATTTCGTCTGCTGAGTTCAAATTCCACCGAGGTCAACTTTGCCTTTCATCCCTTCAGGGTCGATAAATAAAGTACCAGTTATGCATTGGGGTCGATGTAATTGACTTAATCCCTTTGTCTGTCCTTGTTTGTCCCCTCTATGTTCAGCCCCTTGTGGGCAATAAAGAAATATATATATATTAATGAGTGTGAGTGCATGTCTTTGCTTCTGTTTGCTACCCTGCTGCTTGACAACTGGTGTTGTTGTGTTTATGTCTCTGTAACTTAGTGGTTCAGCAAAAGAAACTGACAGAATAAATACCAGGCTGAAAAAAAATGACTAGCACTTGGGTTGATTCGTTTGACTAAAATCTCTTGAAGGCTGTGCTCCAGCATGGCCGCGGTCGAATGACTGAAACAAGTTAAAGATTAAAGATATATAAATACACACACAACATATAACACATGCTCTCCATATGACAGCGCAAACCTATTCCAGCCCTAAACTTGCACACACACACACACACACCACACACACAAACACACATACACACGCGCACACACAAACACACACACACGCACACACACAGACACACACACACACACATGGCTATATCAGGTTGTAAACGCTGGTCCTCATCTGGTCACTGAAGTTAAGCAACGTAGAACCTAGTTATAACTTCGATGAGTGACCACTTCAAAAACCAATCTGTTGTAAGCATCTTTTAAGGTGGTGTTCCAGCATGGTCGAAGTCTAATGATTGAAAGAAGTAAAAGAATAACAGAATAACACAATTAAATAAGTACCAGTTACTCACTGGGGTCGATGTAATTGACGTAATCCGTTTGTTTGTCCTTGTCTGTCCCCTCTGTGTGTACCCCCTTGTGGGCAATAAAGAAATAAGAAACTTGAAGCCTTCCACATGTGCTATTTGCAGAACATATGCAACATAAAATGGTAAGATAAGGTATCCAATGCCAAAATCTTAGAAAAATGTGATAACTCCAGTACCCAAAGCATGTTGATGAGAATTCAGTGAAGATGAGTAGGACATGTTGTTCAAATGGAAAATCATCATCATCATCATTTAGTGTCCGTTTTCCATGCTAGCATGGGTTGGACAGTTCAACTGGGGTCTGTGAAGCCAGAAGGCTGCACCAGGCCCAGTCTGATCTGGCAGTGGTTCTACGGCTGGATGCCCTTCCTAATGCCAACCACTCTGTGAGTGTAGTGGGTGCTTTTTACGTGCCACCCGCACAGGTGCCAGACAGAGCTGGCAAACGGCCACGAACGGATGGTGCTTTTTATGTGCCACTGGCACGAGGGCCCACATTTCGAAAATTCTTCTGTATTTCCAACAAGTGGAGAGATATTGCGGCAGAGGAAAACCTCTCTTTAGATATGAAGATAAGTTGAAGCAATTACTGAAAAATCTCTACAGCTTAAGCTGCCATCTTCGGAAAGTCATTGCCTGGATCAATCTGCATGGCG
This sequence comes from Octopus sinensis, assembly GCF_006345805.1. Classification (NCBI taxonomy): domain Eukaryota; kingdom Metazoa; phylum Mollusca; class Cephalopoda; order Octopoda; family Octopodidae; genus Octopus; species Octopus sinensis. Next base: position 14,898,129 of record NC_043001.1, read on the forward strand.
GGAAATGTGTCTCGAAGCATCCAAACAATTTGAGTTGTAGAAAAAGAACAATAGAAGAATCATATCCGGCAACCAATAGACATTTGCCCACTCCTAGGCAAAACCGAAATCATCAATGTCCTCATTGTGACTTCATAACAAAAATCTATTCCTGGACTGAAATCACATTCACGCATCCGTCGCAAATACTCACTGCTTCTTAGTGTTCTTTCCTTTCTTTTTCTACTTAACTTCAAGTTCTCTCCTTCAAACACTCATACAGCAAAACCGATGGGAGCAACCATCATCGTTATAATTATGTAATAAAGAAATCATCATCATCATTATTATTGAGGTTTCAGGGAAATCTTGTACAGTGGAGTTCCTCGATTATCCCTAAGGGGCCTTCCTGTATTGGGGGGGGGGCACACACATCTCTGTCATCCTCCCCGCCACTCTTTTTTTAAACCTTTGTATATATATATATATATATATATATATATATAATAATAATAAATATTAGGGAATAAATCCAAATTTACAGGGAAAAATCAGATTTAGGATTGAATCCAATTTTATAGTAAAATATAATATAATATTAATTAGAGACAAAACCACTATTATGCAAATCAAACAAAGAAAGACTTAATCCAATACATAAAAAATTTTATATAAATTAAATAAAATTAAGTTATCCACTACAATTGTTTCCTGTCACTTCTAAGGACATTCATCAGGTGGTTTCAATACCTTCTATTCAATTTAAAATTATGTAGTGGATAACTTAATTTTATTTATTTATATAAAATTTTTTATGTATTGGATTAAGTCTTTCTTTGTTTGATTTGCATAATAGTGGTTTTGTCTCTAATTAATATTATATATATATATATATATATATATATATATATATATATATATACGATGGGCTTCTTTCAGTTTCTGTCTACCAAATCCATTCACAAGGCTTTGGTTGCCCCGAGGCTATAGTAGAAGACACTTGCCCAAGGTGCCACACAGTGGGACTGAACCCGGAACCATGTGGTTGGTAAGCAAGCTACTTACCACAAAGCCACTCCTACGCAAATAAATGAAATCATTATTATTATTATTATTATTATTATTATTCAGTAGTCTTATTTTTATAACGTGCTTTCACTTCACATGCCTTGGGTATGTGCTGTGGTTTGTTGTGATGCTCTTATTTTCACTGTATTGAAAGTGTATTGCGTAGGATGTGTGCATGTTATATGTTTGTAAGTCCTGGTGTTTTTGTTATGTATTTGTCTGAATATTTTTTTATCATACCTATTGCGCCCACTATGATAGGAATTGTTTCTGCTTTTAGATTCCACATTCGAGTTACCTCTATTTCCAGGTCTTTGTATTTTGAAAGTTTCTCCATTTCTTTTAGAGAAATGTTGCCATTTGCTGGTATTGATACATCAGTTAGAAAGCCTTTTTTTCTTCATGATCTCTGACAACTATATCTGGCCATTTGTCTTTAATTTCTCTATCTGTGTGTATTGGCATATCCCATAGTATGGTTGCTTTCTTGTTTTCTGTGACCTTTTCTTGCATGTGCCATTATTATTATTATTATTATTATTATTATTATTATTATTATTATTATTATTATTATTATTATTATTATTATTATTCAGTAGTGTTATTTTTGTAATGTGCTTCCACTTCACTACTGAGTGCAGCTCTGTGTGCCTTGATTCCACATTTAAGTTACCTCCATTTCCAAGTCTTTGTATTTTGAAAGTTTCTCCATAGTAGTAGTAGTAGCAGCAGCAGTAGTTGTGGTGGTCGTAGCTGTTGCAGTGTTTGAATATCAATTTGAGCATGTATGTACATGCACGATGTGTGTGTGTGTGTGTGTGACTAACAGAACACATTAATCAATAACACGCACCAAACAGGGGTGGGTGGTACTACAGCCCAGACCGAGGAAAAAAACCCATTTGTCATTGATAATCAATAATAATGTTATGATTTGCACCTATGTAATTACACACTATTCAATACTCATATCGAATTTCGGCACAAGGCCAGCAGTTTCAGAGGGAGAGGGTAAGTCGATTACATTGACCCCTCCCCAGTATATGACTGGTACTTATTTTATCGACCTCCGAAAGAATGGAAGGCAAAGTCGACATTGGTGGAATTTGAAACCAAGACGTTAAAATGGACAAAATGCCACTAAGCATTTCGCCTGGTCTGCAAGCAATTCTGCTAGTTCGCCATCTTAAAGTGTCTTGCTCAATGCGCTGCCAGGAACCAAACTCATGACTTTATGATCATTAACAGGATACCCTAACCATTAAGCCACGCGTCTTCACCTTTGTGTATTTCATACTGAGGATGCATGTTTTCTTCTTCTTCTCTTCTTCTTCTTCTTCTTCTTTCTTCTTCTTCTTCTTTTCTTCTTCTTCTTCTTCTTCTTCTTCTTCTTCTTCTTCCAGTCAGGAACCACAAAGAATAATCTCTAATTCGAGCCTACTCTAAGCTACTAAGAATGCGTGTGGCAACTTGAAGATCCACCCACCACATGCGATAGACTGGCGGTTGCACGACGGCTATGTTGTTATCCTCATTCCGTAAACGGTGGCTTTTAACGGGTGAAAAGCTGAACCATCCTGGGGTACAGAGGATCCGCAATCTAGACTAGGGTCTGAAAGTTTACCACATAATAGTAGGTTACACCATGGTTCCTCTGCTTTGTGGCAGAAGTAGGAAGAAAGAGTGAGAGAAAGTTGTGGTGGAAGAGTACAGCGTGAGAACTACGTTAAGAGTACACGTGTCTCTAGAATGCACAGCCACTTGCATGTTAATAAATGAGCTGCGACGTCACTAGTGCCAAGCTGTATCAGCCTTTCCCTTTCCCTTGGATAACATCGGTGGCGTGAGAGGGGAGTGTGCTATGCCTGGACGACTGCTGGTCTTCCATAAACAACCTTGCCCAGACTTGTGCCTCGGAGGGTAACTTTCTAGGTGCAATCCCATGGTCTAAAATATATATATATATATATATATATGATGATGATGATATATATATATATGTGGAGGCACAATGGCCCAATGGTTAGGGCAGCGGACTTGCGGTCGTAGGATCGCGGTTTCAATTCCCAGACCGGGTGTTGTGTGTGTTTATTGAGCGAAAACACCTAAAAGCTTCATGAGGCTCCGGCAGGGGATGTACTCTTTCACCACTCTTTCTCCCATTCTTTCTTCTGTTGGCCTGCTCGCTTAGCCAGCGGGGGGTGGCGTCATGCGGAAGGCTAAAACAATGTGAACGCATTGTGACCAGTGATGTGTAACAACATCTGATGGACTGGTCGGTCACGTGATGATATATATATATATATTATATATATATATATATTATATATATATATATATATATATATATATATATATATATATATATATATAAGTGTGTGTATAAACACACATACACACACACAAACATATGCATGTATGTACGTATGTATACATACATGCATTTATATAGGCCCACAAATACACACATGTACATACATACAAGCAAACATGTATACATGCCTGCATACTTGTTTGTGCATACATTTGTATATAAATGTAAGTACATATGTATATGTATGTGTATATATGCAAATTTCTATGCCGACAAGCACACACACACACACATGAACACACTGATATACACACATATATATACTGTATTAAGTTGTTCATTGAACTGTAGTTTTCTACATTGTTTGATCTCTCTCTCACTTTCTCTGTATATATATATATATATATATATATATATATTATATATATACACACATACACATATATGTATACACACATACACATATATGTATATATGTATATATATATATATATATATAATTATAATAAAGGGTTAAAAACAACAAGTTGCTCAAAACCACATACCGAAAATATTAGAAATAGCAGCCAAAATTGGTCAGTATTTCCTCTACTAGTAAAAAGTCTCCACAAACAAACAGAATTTGTAAGCTGTATATGGCAAAAAAAGGCAGAAAATAATGAAAACCCAGCCTCTGGATTAATTATAGACGACTCGTTTCTGGATTAGAACCGAAGGTTCATTTCCTTGTCAATATAATATTTCCTATAGATCTAGAAATGCTAGGGGAAAAAAAAACTTACCCGCTACACCAGTACGATCTGCAACATCGGACGGCTTAACGGAACTGCTAGCATTCGTACATCTATGCCGACATGCGAATTCATATTTCCCTCCAAAATCTACCACGTGAGCCACAAAAACATTACCAACGAAACGAAAAATTCGGAGATAACTTGTAAGGGAGCAAAAGTATTCAATATTCAATAAAGGGTGGAATATAATTAATTTAATAAAATATATATATATATATATTTTATATATATATATATATATATATATATATATATATATATATATATACACACACACAAGCACATGCACATATATGGCCATTGATTTATGCATACATGTATATGCATATACATTATACATTAGAGCAGATTAGATTGATTCTTTCAGGAAATAGAAGGGTAACTGATTCTCTTGTACTTATACGAAAAATCATTGACTGAGATGAAACTGAGGTCATCGCGACCTGGTGGCTGTGACCTTAGCTGTAGATGTATTGTGAAAGCCCGTGTCATCTAATGGGATCTGCTTGGAAAGAAAATGTATTATGTCAGGGGAACAACAACGAATAATAGCGTGACACTGTCTATGAAAACATATATCGGTTTTCTGTGACAATACAGTGCCAGGAACATTATATTGTGTCAGTGTGGCAATGGTGGTGGTGATGATGATGATGATGATGATCAATTAAGTCGTGGATCTCCAGAACCCTTATCTCACTGCTGTGATAGCTCATAAATCATATATATATATATATACTAGCAGTATTGCCCGGCGTTGCTCAGGTTTGTAAGGGAAATAACTATAAAGCATTTTTAGAGAGTTATAGCAAAAAAATGGAAAAAAACTTTTGTGTCCCCTAGACAGTTTGCGGTTTGTGTTTCTGATTCTCGACCCCATGTCGAATTTATCGATTTTTTTCAGAACTGGGGGAACTTTTCAAAATTTTCGCTGCGTTAGTTTTGAATTATGACATTGGGCTATGCGTGTGTCAAGTTTCATCAGAATCGGTTGAAAGCCGTGGTCAGGGTGAGGGTACGAGAAAACAGACACACAGAAACACACGCACAGCAAACTGCCGTTTATATAGAGAGAGATATATATGTATATATTATATATTATATATATATTATATATATATGTATGTATATATATATATATATTATATATATATATATTATATATATATATGAGTGTGTGTATAAACACACATACACACACACAAACATATGCATGTATGTACGTATGTATAAATATATGCGTTTATATAGGCCCACAAATACACACCGTTGCGTGTTGCATTCATCACACACACACACACACCCATCCATCCATCCACATATATATATATACATACACACACGCACACACACACACATATACAAATACGCACATATATGTAGATAAACACTCACACACACACACATAAACAGATACGCACATATATGTAGATAAACACACACACACATATGTGTATACATATATATATACAAGGTGTTCCAAAAGTCACTGACAGGTTTCAATTTTTAATAACTTCCGTAACTTCACAAATAAATGCATGAAATTTTGATACAATTTAAAGGACATAATGGAAATTAATATGCACAAGCCAAATTTTGCAACACCTCTACATCACATATGAAAAATGTCACCACTTAAATTTGCAGCCAGTTTTGGCTACGCACACCTGTACTCTTTCCAAAACTTGCACCATAAAACCCTCAAGACTGTCAGACCCCACTTCTCTGATTTCTCTATTGATGTTCTCCTTCAGGTATCCCCTCAAGAAAAAATTCTGGCTAATAAAGTCTGGGGAACTTGAAGGCCATTCAAAGCAGACCTCATGCATGGTTTCAGCAGGATGGGGCAACTGCTCATACCACAAGAGAAACAATGCAATTGCTACGGCAGTTCTTTGGAGAGAGAATAATTTCCTTCTATGGTAATGTCAACTGGCCTTCACGTTCCCCAGACTTGACTAGCCCGGATTTTTTCTTGTGGGGGTACCTGAAAGAAAGGGTTTATGTCAACAAACCGGAGACCTTAGTGCAACTAAAGGAGAACATCAATAGAGAAATCAGAGAGGTGGGGCTGAAACTCTTGAGGGTGTTATGGTGCAAGTTTTGGAAAGTGCATGGGTGTGCGTAGCCAAAACTGGCTGCCAATTAAGCGAAGTCATTTTTCATATGTGATGTAGTGGTATTGCAAAATATGACTTGTGCATATTAATTTCCATTATGTCTTTTATATTGTATCAAAGTTTCATGCATTTATTTGTGAAGTTACGGAAGTTATTAAAAATTGAAACCTGTCAGTGACTTTTGGAACACCCTGTATATATATATGTCTACGAATGTGTGTGGGTGTGTGTATGTGTGTGTGTGTGAGAGAGAGAGAGTTATATATAAACTGAATGTTTATCTTGTGACTCCATTTTCTCACCATTGTAATCTAATCTCGCCTGAAGTTCACAGTAATTTGAAAGTTGAGCCGCGGAACAAACATTCCTTTTAAATAAAGCCATATCCTATACAACATGTAATGAACACCTCTCTCTCTCTCTCTCTCTCTCTCAGTCGTTCGACAGAAATCAACATGTGTGTGTGTGTGTGTGTGTGTCTGTGTGTGTGTGTATACACATATATCAATATGTAAGAGTAAAATCCAAGGATCCAAGTGTAGGAAGTTCATAAGCTTCAAGCAGTCTGTGGCAGATATAGAAAAGAAAGAGTGGACAACGTACAGTCAGGAAAATAGCAATTTATTGGCCTCAAAGGTTACACATTTTTACCAATATCTAAGTTGTGAGGAAATTTGATAAGCTGAAAAGCTCAAGGTTAGCAAATAGATCTGCTATGAATGCAAATAAAAAGAAAAAAACGGTCAAAAAGTAAGAAAAGGAAAGAATGAGGTTGAATATTTAGGAGTAGAAATTGTATAAAGTTGTTAGGAATGAAGAAAAAGGGAGAAGAAAGAGTAAATGGTTGCCGTCTTTAAGAAGAAGGAATCATTGCAACAACCATTACTTTTTGACTGTTTTGTTTTTTCAAGCATTTTTTTTTAATATATATTCTGTTCTTCTAGGTTCACCTTCACCTCACATTTCAAATCACTTCTGTAGTGAATTCATCATCACCATCATCATCATCATCATCATCATCATCAACTTGGGAATTCCAAGCTATAATGTAGCCATCATGTAATCAAAGTATTCTTATTTCTTTTCTACCCACAAGGGGCTAAACACTGAGGGGACAAACAAGGACAGACAAACGGATTAAGTCAATTATATCGACCCCAGTGCATAACTGGTACTTATTTAATCGACCCCGAAAGGATGAAAGGCAAAGTTGACCTTGGCAGAATTTGAACTCTGAACGTAGCGGGAGATGAAATACCACTAAGCATTTCGCCTGGTGTGCTAACATTTCTGCCAGCTCGCCACCTTAATCAAGGCATTCTTGGCCTGATGAATAGCTTAGCTGAATACCTCTTGTTGAGTAATTATTACTTCAGGAGATCAGCTAACTAAGAAGCATGTAACCTGGATTTTACCAGTTCCAATTTTACAATTGTGAGCCCAAGTAGACATTTTACAATAATTAATTTGTAGAAAAAGGAGAATCGTGTGTAACTGATGTTTTTATAGCATGTTCATACTTACATAGATACACAGGCATAGGAGTGGCTGTTGGTAAGTAACTTGCTTACCAACCACATAGTTCCGGGTTCAGTCCCACTGCATGGCACCTTGGGCAAGTGTCTTCTACTATAGCCTCGGGCTGACCAAAGCCTTGTGAGTGGATTTGGTAGACGGAAACTGAAAGAAGCCCATCGTATATTGTGTATATATATATATATATATATATATATATATATATATATATATATATATATGTATTATATATATGTGTGTGTATATATATATATTTCTATATATATATATATATATATTATATATATATCTCTATATATAAACGGCAGTTTGTCTGTGCGTGTTTCTGTGTGTCTGTTTTCTCGTACCCTCCACCCTGACCACGGCTTTCAACGATTCTGATGAAACTTGACACACACATAGCCCAATGTCATAATTCAAAACTAACGCAGCGAAAATTTTGAAAAGTTCCCCCAGTTCTGAAAAAAATTGATAAATTCGACATGGGGTCGAGAATCATAAACATGAACCACAGACTGTCTAGGGGACGCAACTCGAGAATCTAAGCTTTTTTTATGCAACGCATTATCTATGGTAGTTTTCACAACTTGCAATCGATTTTCACCAAACTCATGGTGAAGCTTAATGTTACCCTAACCTAAGAAACTCAATTCTGACGTTAGTTTTCCATGCAATACCTTACCATCAGAAAATCAAATAAAATCATGCCATTTTGGGAATCGCGTTCAAATTCAAGATGACATATTTTCGACAATATCTTTCACAAATTGGCAGGAATCTTTTTTTTTTTCACAACGAGCATCATGTCTGCTCCAAGGAGCTATATAGCCCTTTTTATTCCAATAGGATACATTATTGGAAAAAATCGGTTAATTTAATCATATGTGGCACACATAGCAAACAAATTTGTGTATTAAACACAAACCAGACTGTCTAGGGGACGCAACTTGACCTTTTAGCTATCGATAATTCGATCCAACCAATTCCTACCAGGAAGAAATTACATTCGAGACTTTACCCCAACACCGCCACTTCTGCTAATAGCTGCTGCAGCCGCAAGTTATTCGAATACTTTTGTTTAAACTTTCTTTATAACTACCACCCCAAACGTTTTACCTTCAATTTTTGACGTACCCTAACGGTCCTCGGACGCTACTTGCAAACTCTTGGTTTATTATAAACCACTTTTGTCGTGTGCATCAAAAAAACTTTTCCTTTCGTTTGTTCAGTTTGATCACTTTTGACTTTTTCGTTGTTGTCACTCACATTGCTGCCAGCTTTTTGGCCGTTTTTGTACTTTTTATACATTTTCGATACTTACTACCACCCAGCTCCTTTTTATTACACCTTTACCAAACACATTGCTATCCACCAAAATACTTACCCCCGTGTGTTCCTTTTTATTACACTTACCTTTGCCAAACACATTGCTATCCACCAAAATGCCACCCAAGAAGAGAAGGACCCTCCTCAGCCCTCGGACGGCCAAGGCATCGGCTGCTAGGGCTAGAAGGGCACGCGAGACCCACGAGGAAACCGCCTTGCGCCTCTCGCAAACAGCTTCCCGTTATGCCGCTGCTCAGGCATCTGAAACTACTAGCGACCGTTCTACCCGACTTGCAAGGGTCGCAGCGTACAGATCTTCCCTCCGCTCGAGGTTGACGAAAGAGCAACAGTCCAGCCAAAACATGCGGGCTTCTTACTGTGCTTCCATCCGCAGAGCTCGCGAGAACCCCGAACAAAGGGCCATTCGGAATGCGGCTAACGCCACTAGCACCGCCAGGACACGATCTGTCGAAACCTCACAGCAGAGGAGAACTCGCCAAGATGCTGACGCCGCAAACAAAGCCATGGCCAAAGCTGCCGAAACACCTCAACAGAGGAGAGCTCGCCAAGCTGCTAACGCCGCAAACACAGCCAGGGCTCGATCTGCCGAAACTCCACACCAACGGACTATTCGGACATCCAGACATGCCATTAACACTGCTTCTGCTAGGGCTTCAGAGGGTGCTGAGGCGAGAGCTGAAAGGCTTTCAAGGGATGCCACTGCTACCGCTGTCGCACGTGCATCTGAATCTGCTGAGGCACGGTGCACTCGACTTGAGAGTATCAACAAACGTCGGGATATCATTCGTGGTGTACGTACCCCTGCCCCCGCTTTCTGGTTGTCACTAGCATTCAACTACGACGCCACAATTAACTTCTCCTTGCGTGACGACATCAAGATAGGGTCAATGACAATTGTATGCCAGTTTTGCAAAGCCAAGAAATGGCCCGGAGAGCCACCTGGTTTGTGCTGCTCTGGTGGCAAAGTGGACCTGCCACCCCTACGGGAACCACCTCAACCACTGAAGGATCTCGCGGCGGGTTTAACCCCCGATTCGTCACAATTCCTTGAAATAATTCGAAAGTACAACTGCTCATTCCAAATGACCTCTTTCGGGGCCAAAATTCCTCCCAGAGAAGGCTGGATGCCTACTTTCAAAGTGCAGGGACAGGTCTACCATCTTATTGGGTCACTTCTGCCAGACGAGATTCAGCAGTCTTCTTTCCTCCAAATATACTTCATTGCCGACTACAACCACCAGGTTGATGCACGCCTTGGAATAATACCGGGTACAAGCTATGTTCCCCGCAAAGACATTCTTCTCCGTCTCCAAACCATGCTTCATGATATCAACAGCTACGTCTGCAGCTTCAGATATGCCTTGGACAGTGCTCCATCTCCAAACTTCACCGTTGTCATTGATGCTGATAAACGACCCCACGGGGAGCACGAACGCCGTTTCAACGCACCTGCGTGCAACGAAATTGCCGCAGTCATACACGGAGAGCAACACAACAGCCGTGACATAATCATCTCCTCCCGTGGTAACAACCTACACAGGATCAGCGAGACTCACAGATCTTATGACGCGCTTCAGTATCCATTGCTTTTCCCTTATGGGGAAGACGGCTACCACTTCGGAATTCCTTTACGGCAGCCCTCCAATCAAACTACTGCGGCATCAAAGACGGTTTCCTGCAGGGCGTTCTACTCATACCGGTTCATGGTCAGGGAGGGTGAGTTCAACTTATTGCCCGTTGTCGTCAGCTATTCAACCAGTTCGCCGTCGACATGGCCGCAAAAATGGAATCGGAAAGGCTGCTATACATTAAACTTAATCAGACCAAACTTCGCTCCGACTCCTACATTCATCTCCGTGACGGTTTGCAACAAGAAAATGACCCTCGCAACATCGGCAAGCCATGCATTCTACCCTCCACCTTCACGGGAGGACCGCGATATATGCGTGAAAGGACCCAAGACGCCTTGACCTACGTGCGCATTTACGGCCGGCCGGACCTCTTTATCACCTACACGTGCAATCCCAGCTGCGACGAAATCACTCGCGAACTCCTCCCGGGTCAATCTCACACCCATCGACACGACATCGTTGCTAGGGTTTTCCGTCTGAATTTGGGCAAAATGAAGGATTGATAGTTAAGGGTCAGATTTTCGGGCATGTCAGGTGCCACATGTTTTCGGTCGAGTGGCAAAAGAGGGGCTTGCCACATGCTCACATCTTAATTTGGCTCACTCATAAAATCGAGACTAATGACATTGACAAATTCATTTCCGCCGAGATTCCTGACCCCGATGAGGACCCCGGACTCTACGAAATTGTCCGCACTACCATGGTACACGGGCCCTGTGGACCAAATTACGCCAACACACCATGCTACAAAAACGGATTAGCCTGCTCAAAGGATTCCCTAAACGGTTCACTTTGGAGACTCAAACAGGCGGCGATGGGTATCCGCTGTACAAACGAAGGAGTCCAGCCAATGGAGGCCGCACGATTACGGTTGGGCGACATCAAGTGGACAACAGCTACATTGTCCCCTACTGTCCTCTCCTGTCGAAGATATTCAAAGCCCACGTCAACGTTGAGTTCTGCAGCTCCATCAGGTCAATACAATATGTCTGCAAATATATCAACAAAGGCAGCGATGCTGCCATGTTCAGCATCCAGAGGACCACCAGTCGCGACGAAGTGTCCAACTACTTGGCTGGCCGGTACCTCAGCAGCAACGAAGCGTTTTGGCGCATTTACGGCTTCCCGCTCCATCAGAGACACCCGGCTGTGGTGCAGCTTGCTGTACACTTGGAAAATGGACAGCGGATTTACTTCACAGAGCAAAGTGCTGTGCAGATAGCCACCAGCCCTAAAGACACAACGTTGACTGGTTTCTTCAAATTATGCCAACGTGATGACTTCGCTCGAACGCTTTTGTACCCACAGGTCCCATCGTACTTCGTGTGGTCTAAAAACACCTGGGTTCGACGGAAATCCGGCAAAAACGTCGAAAGCTTCCCAGGCGTCAAGTTTGACTCCTGCCTGGGTCGAGTTTACAACATCCCGCCAAACCAGCAAGAATGCTTCTACCTCCGTCTCCTTCTACATGAGGTCACTGGTCCAACAGGTTTCGCCAATATACGTACCGTCAATGGGGTTCTGTGCGACACCTTCAGGGAAGCATGTATGAGACTTGGCCTTCTAGAGGATGACTCCCAGTGGGACGCCACGATGGCAGAGGGTGCTTTACTGCAAACGCATTCGGCCCTACGACATCTTTTCGCAATCCTTCTTCAAAAATGTCAGCTTAGTGATCCACTAAGTCTCTGGATGAAATACAGGGATGACATGTCGCACGACTTCTTACGTACGGCTCAGCAACACTGCCCTTCCGCCGAGATCACGTTCACCAACTTCATTTACAATTTTGCGCTCATTCAACTCGAAGACGCTGTCATCGATATGGGTGGGTCTGCTTTAACAGAGTACGGCCTTCCACCACCCCACACGTGAACACGCCAATGTTATGTCTGCTGAATTGTTACGCGAAACTTCCTACTGCATTGAGGAACTGCACCAGTACGTCCAAGATAATGAACCACGGCTGCTTCCAGACCAGCGCATAGCCTACAACACCATCGTAGACTCTGTCAGACAGCAACGTGGGGGATTTTCTTCCTTGATGCACCCGGCGGCACTGGCAAAACCTTCGTCACTAAACTAATTCTGGCAGAGGTCAGACGCAACACGGACATTGCCCTGGCTGTAGCTTCCTCTGGTATCGCGGCCACGTTGCTTCCGGGCAGAACCGCCCACTCTGCCTTCAGACTCCCGCTCGATCTGGCAAAGTCCGAGTCACCTATCTGCAACATCGCCAAGAACTCAGAACAGGCCGACATTCTGCGCAGATGCAAACTCATCGTATGGGACGAGTGCACTATGGCACACAAAGGCGCCCTTGAGGCACTGGACAGGTCCCTGCAAGACATCAGAGACTCTACGGCCCCCATGGGAGGATTAACTTTACTTCTTTCAGGAGACTTCAGGCAGACTCTACCTGTTATTTCAAAAGGAACCCGTGCCGATGCCGTGCGCGCGTGCCTTAAGTCGTCAGCTCTTTGGGCACATGTGCGGCCCTTGCACCTCCAAACTAACATGCGCGCGCAGTTAATTGGTGACAGCGGATCCGCTGCATTCTCCAGGGACCTCTTATCGCTCGGTGAAAATAGGATGCTGTCTGATGCGGATGGCTACGTTCAATTGGACTCACTTTGCACCATTGTCGACACCCCTGCTAGCCTCCGGGACGCTGTCTTCCACGACCTACAAAACAATTTACGCGACCTAAAATGGCTGGCAGGCAGAGCTATTCTCGCACCCAAAAATACAACCGTCAACTCCATCAATATCCAGCTACTTGAAGCTATTCCTGGTGATGTCCACGTCTACAAATCTATAGATAGGACAGCAGACCCCGCCCAGCTTGCCGATTATCCTGTTGAATTCCTGAATTCACTTGAACCGCCAGGCCTGCCACCACACATCCTGAAGTTAAAAGTCGGTGCGCCCATTATGCTCATCAGGAATTTGGTTCCACCTAAACAGTGCAACGGCACACGTTTGGTTGTGAAACATTTGGCACCACATTAATAACGGCCACAATACTTACCGGTTGTGGGAAGGAGAGGACGTCTTCATTCCACGGATGCACCTTCAACCGTCGGGCGCTGACCTACCAATCCACTTCAGGCGTTCTCAGTTTCCTGTTAAACTCTGCTTCGCAATGTCCATCAATAAATCCCAAGGCCAAACGCTACAAGTCGCTGGGTTACATTTGGGCGAACAGTGCTTCGCCCACGGTCAACTCTACGTGGGCTGTTCACGCGTTGGGAGGCGCAATGATGTTTTCATGTTTTCGCCCAACGGACAGCTAGGAACATCGTATATACAGAAGTATTCCAGTGAAGACAAGACATTGCAACGTCCACATGCACCTTCGTTCCCTGGAGGGAAAGGACTACATTGGGATTAGTCGTTGCCTACTAGGGGCTCTTACATACCCGGGCAACGCCGGGCTATGCTGCTAGTTATATAATATATATGTATATATATATATGTATATATATATATGTATATATATATATATGTATATATATGTATATATATATATATATGTATATATATATGTATGTATGTATGTATATATGTATGTGTGTGTATACATTTGTGTGTCTGTGTTTGTCCCCCCCAACATCGCTTGACAATCAATGCAGGTGTGTTTACGTCACCGTAACTTAGCATTTCGTCAAAAGAGACCGATAGAATAAGTACTAGGCTTACAAAGAATAAGTCCTGGGCTCGACGTGCTCAACTAAAAAAAGGTAGTGACTGAAACAAGTAAAAGAGTCAAAGAGTAAAAGACATACATGAAGTATGATCAATAAGTATCCGGACTGTTGCTATAATAACGAAGGTAAAGCACATAGAGTAAAGCCGCTTGGTACAGATTGACCTTGAACTCTACTGTGCATGCACACTAAATTTTAACATCGTAGCTCACTTCTGCTGTTTAGAGCAGTGCTTGGAAGGAAGGTGTGTAGTATGTGATCATTGCATTGACCATGAAAGAGAAAGTTGTCATGGTGATACTTGCTCAGAGGTCTATGCAAAGTTGCATGAAGTGTATGAAGAGGAGTGTATGAGCCACACACAAATGTATGAGTAATTCAGACGTTTCCAAGATGGACAAAAAAATGTTGATAGTAACAGGTGTTCTGAGAGACCTGCAACCAGCTGGACTGAGACAAACATCGCAGATGTGCATGCAGCTGTGAGGGGAGATCGTCAAATCATCATCTGTGAGTTATCAGAGGATGTGCAGATTAGTTACGGTTGAGTTCAGTTCATTATCACTGAAGATATGAATATGAGACGCGTGTCTGTCACGTATGTGCCAAAACTGCTTTCAGCTGATCAAAAGGACACTCGGATTTTAGAAGCACAAGAACTCCTTGCTTGTGTCGAGAAAGATGAAAACGTTTTGAAAACTTTGCACAGGCCTCTGAGCAGGTATCGCCAAGCTTTTGGCAAAATTTGATGCTGATTCTCTGCTCCCCTTTTCTGTCAAGATCAATGTGATGATCCCATGCTACACACCTTCCTTCCAAGCACTGCTGTAAATAGCAGAAGTGAGCTAGAATGCTAAAACTTCATGCACATGCACAGCAGAGTTCGTGGTCAATCTGTACCAATCGGCTTCACTCTACATGCTTTAGCTTCATTACTATAGCAACAGTCCAGATACTTATTGATCAAACCACATACGTATGTACTTAAATGCACGTTTTTGTTTTTGTGTAAACTGGAATGTGAATAGTAATTAAGCGAGAATTTAGCATTAATGAAGGTTGGTGAGTGGAGCGTTGGAATGCAGATATAAATGCAGAAGATATTTAGTTTCATTATTATATATTTGGCATTTTCTTGTCGCTATGTTCTGAATTCAAATTCCACCAAAGTTGACTTTGCCTTTCATCTTTCGGGGTTGATAAATTAAGTACCAGTGAAACACTGGGGTCAATGTAATTGACTAGTCTCCTCTCGCAAAATTTCAGGATTTGTGCCATAATAGAAAAGATTATCATACATTCGGTAAAAGTGGCGAGCTGGCAGAATCATTACCATGCTGGGCGAAATACTTAGTGTTTAAGTTCTTCTGAATTCAAATTCTGCCGAGGTCGACTTTGCTTTTTGTCATTTTGGGATTGATTAACCAAGTACCAGCTGAGCACTGGGTGGGGTTGATGTAATCGACTTAACCCCTCCCCAGAAATTGCTGGCCTGGTGCCAAAATTTGAAACCTTTATTGTATATATTCGGTATTCTTCTCTTGCCTAACCTAATTGCGCTTGTCAACATTTCCACTATATCAGAGAGAATTTAAATAATTATGTACATTTTATAGACACATCAGGACTTGCATCAGAGTCAGAAATTGCCTTCAGAAATATGTTGTCAATAATCACTCTGTCTTTAGAACGACTTGTCCGGATTCCTACGAACAACTTCTGTTAATTCTTCACTTTGTACATCAGGAAAGCACTTGGCCTAATGCATAGAGTGTTGAACTCATGAGCTTGTGATCATGGTTTCAATTCCCAGTATGTTGCGTCCTTCAACAAAGCACTTCATTTCACATTGCTCTGGGACCAATTCCACATCTGGCGTGTGGTACGCCATGTACTTGTGCAGGGAATATTGACTTGATGAAGGAAGTGCACTTATATGCAACACAAATATAGTGATACCTCGCAGTACATGTTTAATTTGTTCCATGACTGAGCTTGTCTTACTATTTACGATGTTTTACAAATAAATTTCCCCCATTGAAATTAATTAAGATATAATTAATCCGTTCCAAGCCTCTCAAAAATACTCGAGAATAATTTTTCATGGGTTTTAAAACAGAAGAGGTGTAGTTACAAGTAAAAGGACAATTACAAAACAGAGAAGGCAAAAGGAATATGTAAACTGGTTTTATAAACTGAATTACCTTAAAGATGGAATGATTTGTATGCTTGTAATGTTGTTTGTTCATATGTATGTATGTATATGCAAATTTGTATGTCTTATGCATGTATTCTCATGCATATAGTTGCATATCTAGACATGCTCACATATATTTAAATGATAAACTTATTCTTTACTCTTTTACTTGTTTCAGTCATGTGACTGTGGCCATGCTGGAGCACTGCCTTTAGTCGAGCAAATCCACCACAGGACTTATTCTTTGTATGCCTAGTACTTATTCTATCAGTCTCTTTTGCCGAACTGCTAAGTTACGGGGACGTAAACACACCAGCATCGGTTGTCAAACGATGTTGGGGGGGGGACAAACCCAGACACACAAACATCATCATCATCATCATCATCATTTAGCGTCCGTTTTCCATGCTAGCATGGGTTGGACGGTTCAACTGGGGTCTGGGGAGCCCGAAGGCTGCACCAGGCCAGTCAGATCTGGCAGTGTTTCTACAGCTGGATGCCCTTCCTAACGCCAACCACTCCGAGAGTGTAGTGGGTGATTTTATGTGCCACCGACACAGGTGCCAGACGAGGCTGGCGAACGGCCACGCTCGGATGGTGTTTTTATGTGCCACCGACACAGGTGCCAGACGAGGCTGGCAGACGGCCACGCTCGGATGGTTTGTTATGTGCCACCGACACAGGTGCCAGATGAGGCTGGCGGACGGCCACGATCGGATGGTGTTTGTTACGTCCCCAAAGCACGGAGGCCAGTCTATGGGTACCACTGGTACCAACAAAGATACAAATTCCATTGATGTTCATCTATTTTGATTTGTTTGATTTGATTTGATTTTCACTTGCCTCAACGGTCTTCACACAAGTGTCACAAAAGGAAGGTATGCACAGGTGGACTGACTACGTCCCAGGTAGGGGCCACGGGTTATGGCCTGACTAGTCTTGCCGGGTCTTCGGATGGTGTTTTTATGTGCCACCGACACAGGTGCCAGATGAGGCTGGCGAACGGCCACGATCGGATGGTGTTTGTTGCGTGCCCACAGCATGGAGGCCAGTCGATGCGGTACTGGCTACGGCCACGTTCGGA
Source organism: Octopus sinensis (assembly GCF_006345805.1). Lineage (NCBI taxonomy): Eukaryota > Metazoa > Mollusca > Cephalopoda > Octopoda > Octopodidae > Octopus > Octopus sinensis. Next base: position 14,915,909 of record NC_043001.1, read on the forward strand.
TGGTTTTCTTGTGTGCCACCGGCACTGGTACCACAAAGATACAAATTCCATTGATGTTCATCTATTTTGATTTGATTTGATTTGATTTTCACTTGCCTCAACAGGTCTTCACAGGTCTTCACAAGTGTCACAAGAAGGAAGGAAGGTATGCACAGGTGGACTGACTACGTCCCAAGTAGGGGCCACGGGTTATGGCCTGACTAGTACTGGTACCACAAAGATACAAATTCCATTGATGTTCATCTATTTTGATTTGGTTTGATTTGATTTGATTTGATTTTGATTTTGATTTTGATTTTCACTTGCCTCAACAGGTCTACACAAGTGTCATAAGTAGGAAGGTTTTTATGTGCCACCGACACAGGTGCCAGATGTGGCTGGCGAGCGGCCACGATCGGATGGTGTTTGTTGCGTGCCCACAGCATGGAGGCCAGTCGATGCGGTACTGGCTACGGCCACGTTCGGATGGTTTTCTTGTGTGCCACCGGTACTGGAACCACAAAGATACAAATTCCATTGATGTTCATCTATTTTGATTTGGTTTGATTTTCACTTGCCTCAACAGGTCTTCACAAGTGTCACACGTGTCACACACTTGCCTCAACAGGTCTCCACAAGTGTCACACACTTGCCTCTGCCTCAACAGGTCTTCACAAAGTGCCACACACTTGCCCCTGCCTCAACAGGTCTCCACAAGTGTCACACACTTGCCTCTGCCTCAACAGGTCTTCACAAAGTGCCACACACTTGCCCCTGCCTCAACAGGTCTCCACAAGTGTCACACACTTGCCTCAACAGGTCTTCACAAGTGTCATAAGAGGGAAGGTATGCACAGGTGGACTGACTACGTCGCCGGGTCTTCGGATGGTGTTTTTATGTGCCACCGACACAGGTGCCAGATGAGGCTGGCAGACGGCCACGATCAGATGGTGTTTGTTGTGCCCACAGCACGGAGGCCAGTCGATGCGGTACTGGCTACGGCCACGTTCGGATGGTTTTCTTGTGTGCCACCGGTACTGGAACCACAAAGATACAAATTCCATTGATGTTCATCTATTTTGATTTGGTTTGATTTGATTTTCACTTGCCTCAACAGGTCTTCACAAGGGTCACACACTTGCCTCAACAGGTCTCCACAAGTGTCACACACTTGCCTCTGCCTCAACAGGTCTTCACAAAGTGCCACACACTTGCCCCTGCCTCAACAGGTCTTCACAAAGTGCCACACACTTGCCCCTGCCTCAACAGGTCTCCACAAGTGTCACACACTTGCCTCTGCCTCAACAGGTCTTCACAAAGTGCCACACACTTGCCCCTGCCTCAACAGGTCTTCACAAAGTGCCACACACTTGCCCCTGCCTCAACAGGTCTCCACAAGTGTCACACACTTGCCTCTGCCTCAACAGGTCTTCACAAAGTGCCACACACTTGCCCCTGCCTCAACAGGTCTTCACAAGGGTCACACACTTGCCTCAACAGGTCTCCACAAGTGTCACACACTTGCCCCTGCCTCAACAGGTCTTCACAAGTGTCACACACTTGCCTCAACAGGTCTTCACAAGTGTCATAAGAGGGAAGGTATGCACAGGTGGACTGACTACGTCGCCGGGTCTTCGGATGGTGTCTTTATGTGCCACCGGCACAGGTGCCAGATGAGGCTGGCGAACGGCCACGATCGGATGGTGTTTGTTGTGCCCACAGCACGGAGGCCAGTCGATGCGGTACTGGCTACGGCCACGTTTGGGTGGTTTTCTTGTGTGCCACCGGCACTGGTACCACAAAGAATACAATTCCACTGATGTTCATCTATTTTGATTTGTTTTGATTTGATTTTCACTTGCCTCAACAGGTCTTCATAAGTGTCACAAGAAGGAAGGTATGCACAGGAGGACTGACTACGTCCCAGGTAGGGGCCACGGGTTATGGCCTGACTAGTCTTGCCGGGTCTTCTCACGCACAGCATACTTCCATAGGTCTCGGTCTCTAGACATTTCCTTAGTGACCTAAAGTTCGAAGGTCGTGCTTCACCACCTCGTCCCAGGTTTTCCTGGGTCTACCTCTTCCACAGGTTCCCTCAACTGCTAAGGTGTAGCACTTTTGCACACAACTATCTTCAGCCTTTCTCGTCACATGACCATACCAGCGCAGCCGTCTCTCTTGCTTGCACGCCACAACTGACGCTTCTTAGGTTCAACTTTTCTCTCAAGGAACTTACACTCTGACGATTATGAACACTGACATTACACATCCATCATAGCATACTGGCTTCATTTCTTGCGAGCTTACGCATATCCTCAGCAGTCACGGCCCATGTTTCACTACCATGTAGCATGGCTGTACGTACACATGCATCATACAGTCTGCCTTTTACTCTGAGCGAGAGGCCTTTTGTCACCAGCGGGGTAAGAGCTCTCTAAACTTTGCCCAGGCTATTCTTACTCTAGCAGTTACACTTTCAGCACACCCACCCCTGCTACTGACTTGGTCTCCTAGGTAGCGGAAGCTATCAACTACTTCTAGTTTGTCTCCCTGGAACGTGGCAGAAGTTGGTCTCTGCACATTTCCAGTGTTTATTGCTCCTGAGCATTTGCCACAGACAAAACTATTTTCCTAGTTAGCCTTCCTTTGACATTGCTGCACCTCTTATGTGTCCATAGCTTACACTGGTGCATCTTATAGAGTTTCTACCTACACCTTTTTTACAGATCGAGCAGGGCCATCTACCTGAAGGCGTTTGTGATTGATCTACCTTCCTACTTATTAGACTTTGGTTTTGGCTAGGTTGATTCTAAGGCCTTCGATTCTAATCCTTGTTTCCACACCTGAAACTTCTCCTCCAGTTCTGATAGTGACTCAGCAATTAGAGCAAGGTCATCAGCATAGAGGAGCTCCCAGGGGCAACCTGTCTTGAATTCCTCCGTTATTGCCTGGAGGACTATGATAAATAGGAGGGGACTGAGGACTGAACCTTGGTGGACCCCAACCTCTACCCGGAATTCTTCACTGTACTCGTTGCCAACCCTCACCTTACTAGCAGCGTCTCTGTACATGGCTTGCACAGCTCTCACCAACCATTCTTCTATCCCTAGTTTCCTCATTGACCACCAGATAAGGGATCGGGGGACCCTGTCAAAGGCTTTCTCCAAGTCAACAAAAGCCAGGTACAAGGGCTTATCTTTGGCTAGGTATTTCTCCTGCAGCTGTCTTACCAGGAATATAGCATCAGTAGTACTTTTCCCTGGCACGAACCCAAACTGCATATCATCTAAGCTAACTCTCTCTCTAATTAGTTGGGCTATAACCCTCTCCGTAACCTTCATTACCTGATCCAGCAGCTTGATGCCCCTGTAGTTATTTGTCTCTAGGGCGTCGCCTTTACCTTTGTAGCAGTTGACTATTATGCTGCTACACCAGTCATTGGGTATGACCCCCTCGTGTATCACCTGGTTAACTATACGGGTGACTAAGCTATAGCCGACACCACCAGATATTTTGAGCATCTCTGCAGTAATTCCTGATGGGCCTGGGGCTTTCCCTGTTTTCATGCTTCTAATTGCCTTATCTACTAAGGAACTGTTAACTCGGATTGCTGGTCCCTCTGTTGGGTCGACATTCGGCAGACTCTCTTTATCCCATTCATTTTCTTCATTCAGCAACCTATCATAGTGGCGTCTCCAAGCCTCTCTCTTTGCATCCTCATTAAGCGCAAGTGAACCGTCATCCTTGCGAACACATTTCTCTCCTACCACGTCACGATTCTCTCTCACACACTGTCTTGCAACACGAAATACCTCAAGTCTTTCATCCTCACGACGCAGGACATTGGCAATTTTTTCCTTATCTGCCTCCCCTCTGGCTAGATAGACCGTCTCCTGGCTTCCCTTCTGGCAGACTGATACACTTCCCTGCTACCACCCACGTTCTTCCAGGCCTTCCAAGCCTGTTCTTTTGTCTAATAGCCCTGTCAACAATATTGTTCCACCACCACGTTATTTTGGGTCTTAAGGGGACTTTGCACCAGCCACAGATCTGGTCAGCGGCTTTTAGCAGGTTGTCCCTCAGAAGCGTCCAGTTGTCTTCTACCCCATGCGTAGCTATACTCCCTTCCATTTCGTCTAAGGCTTCAAATAACATATCTCTAAACATATACACACATATACACATATATATATACATATATACGACGGGCTTCTTTCAGTTTCCTTCTACCAAATCCACTCACAAGGCTTTGGTCGGTTCGAGGCTACACTAGAAGACACTTGCCCAAGGTGCCTCGCAGTGGAATTGAACTCACAGCCATGTGGTCGGTAAGCAAGCTACTTACCACACAGCCACTCCTCCGCCTATGTATGTATGTATCTATGTATGTATGTATGTGTGCATGTGTATGTGTTTGTGTGGGTGTGAGTCTACAATGTATAAATAAGCAACAATGGTTGCAAAATGCTTATTAGTTGTGGTACTACTATGGCAATCCCTCAAGGTCGAGGATGATGGTCTTCACGCAAATTTATTGGTGAGTCTGCAGGTGACCGATAAGACCAGTTGTGGTAGAGAATAAGTAACAAATAGCAGGGAAACAGAAGGAAAATAGTGGAGAAACAGGTTTTACTAAGAGTCAGTTATTAAAAGAAGAATTGGGCAGTTGTAAATTATGTAAATTTATGAAGATTATGTAAATTTATGTTAATTTATGTTAATTTATGTAAATTTATGGGATGATCAGTTAAAATTTTTGAAATATTAGAAAATATTGAGAGGGTGGGATGCAAAAAAAAGTTTTATGTAGAAGAATCTTTAAACGGCTGTCATTAGCCCGAATTCATTACTGCAGAAGTCAATACCCATGTAATTAATAATGTTAATTGGAATATTCTGTTTCATCTTATTATCACAGGGTAGACTTTGCTGTCCACTCCTTTCCATGCTGAATGCCAAAGTAACATCAGATGTTATATTTTGGACACTTCCACATCCTGATAGTAGAGGAAGATCACCTAATTATTTTGATGTGATTGGTTGAGATTTGTAACGCAATATATATATATATATATATATATATATATAAATATAAGAGAGCGACCACTATGTGGTCTACTCTAGCACTAAAAATAAATCCATTGGGCTTCAGCCACATAAAAAATGTTTATATTCATCAGAAACATTTTTTATGTGGCTGAAGCCCAATGGATCTATTTTTAGTGCTAGAGTAGACCACATAGTGGTCGCTCTCTTATATTTATGTATAAAATGTATGAAAATCCGGGTTTTATATGCACTAAGCCACTTGGTGTTAAATGGATGTACTATTAAATTAGTATACAAATTTCTCACGCTCATTAATTGATTATATATATATATATATATATAATAATTATTTGAGGGAATATTAATCCTAACTTACAAGGAAAAATTCAATTTAGAAATACTAAATCAAATTTCACACAATATAATATATATATATAAAAAAATTAGAAAAAAACTCACCTTTTATCAATTCAAAATGAACAATTAAATTACACCATCTAGGAAATTACATATAATAGAAATATTAAAATTAAAATAACAATAATATACCGATGATTACGTAAATTGCAAAAAATTAATAAAAACGTATATATACGGTACATTATTGTTATTTTAATTTTATTATTTCTATTATATGTAATTTTCTAGATGGTGTAATTTAATTGTTCATTTTGAATTGATAAAAGGTGGCTTTTTTTAATTTATATATATAAGCGCAGGAGTGGCTGTGTGGTAAGTAGCTTGCTAACCAACCACATGGTTCCGGGTTCAGTCCCACTGCGTGGCATCTTGGGCAAGTGTCTTCTGCTATAGCCCCGGGCCGACCAATGCCTTGTGAGTGGATTTAGTAGACGGAAACTGAAAGAAGCCTGTCGTATATATGTATATATATATGTATATATGTATGTGTGTGTGTTTGTGTGTCTGTGTTTGTCCCCCTAGCATTGCTTGACAACCGATGGTGGTGTGTTTACGTCCCCGTAACCTAGCGGTTCGGCAAAAGAGACCGATAGAATAAGTACTGGGCTTACAAAGAATAAGTCCCGGGGTCGATTTGCTCGACTAAAAGGTGGTGCTCCAGCATGGCCGCAGTCAAATGACTGAAACAATATATATATATATATATATATATATATATATATATATATATAGAGAGAGAGAGAGAGGTTATGAGATGTAATGGTGTCTGTAAGACCCAAAGGTGTCAGGTAATGCTGAGTAAGGGCTATGGACAGAGCATAGTTAAGCTCCAGGTTCGGTGATTATGCGAATGAGGAGTCCAACGTAGGTCATATGTCAGCATGTGTATGTATAAAAAAATTTTCAGAATGAGATAAAAATCCAAGGCTGTGAAAGATTTCAGAACATTTATAAATAGAAGGTCTTACAGTTGTTTCCGGGATATTTTATATATCCCTTCATCGGAAACGCAGAATTGTTTTCGCACAGGACAAATTGCTTGGCGGCGTTTTTTCTGGCTTTGCGTTCTCAGTTCAAATGCTGCCAGGGTCGACTTTGCCTTTCATTTTTTCAAAGTCAATAAAATAAGAACCAATTGAGGATTTGCACTGATGTAATTAATCAGCACATCCATCCAAAATTGCAGGGCCTGAGTCAAAACTTTAGACTTATCCATTTCGGTTTTTGAAATTAAAGGGTGGGTATGACTTGAACTCAAAAACTTGTTATTCTTTGTTCAAAACAGCTGTCATCATTAACCCTTTCATTATTGTATTTATTTTGAGGTGCTATGTGTTTCTTTCATTTAATTTTAAATATAACAAAGAATTTAGTAAAATAACTTCATCATCATCATCATCATCGTTTAACGTCCGTTTTCCATGCTAGCATGGGTTGGACGGTTCAACTGGGATCTGGGAAGCCAGTAGGCTGCACCAGACCCAGTCTGATCTGGCAGTGTTTCTACAGCTGGATGCTCTTCCTAACGCCAACCACTCTGTGAGTGTAGTGGGTGCCTTTTATGTGCCACCTGCACAGAGGCCAGACGAGGCTGGCAACAACTACAATCAGATGGTGCTTTTTACGTGCCACCGGCACGAAGGCCAGTTGGGGCGGCGCTGGCATAAGCTAGTGTTAGGAACATATTTTGTGACTAAGGTTTGGAGGAAGATTCTAATTCAAACTTACGTAAACAAGACATTTGTACTACAGAGTCCGAGCCAGTTTCAGCCGGGTTGGTTTTGAAAGGGTTAATTGTATTTTCTAGAGATTTTTAGAATTTTTTTCATAGATTCTTAAAAGTCCTTAAAAGTTATTTAGCCTTGATATGGTTAGTACGAAAGGAAAATGGAAGAAAACGTGGATGGAACACGAAAGCTATTATTCTGGTTTGACATATTAAAAATATTTTTCTGAGTAAATTAATGTTCTTTGTTGTTGCTATTGTTGTTTTTATATTTGTGATACAGACATTGTGAGAAAATAATGTTTGACATATTTTTGGCAAACACTTCTAGAAGGAGGGACAGATTGCTAATTACTAATGAAATTTCTTGATGTCTGAGATAAAAACTGTGGAAGGTAGTTTTGGAATATTCTTCCTAAATGACTTTTTATTTGGAAAAAAATTGCTAGTGAAAAAAGAAAAACAAAGAACCAACAGATATTAAAATTCTTTGTAGTTGAGTTATTTGATTATATTTTGTTTGGGAAAGACCACATTTGCCTGACGGATTAATGAAAATGTTTCGCGGTAGGTCAATGCTTTTCCAGTCTTCTCTTCTTCTTCCTAAGTAGACGTCTTATACGATTTTTGGCAAACACTCCCAGAAGAGATATATTATTAATTGCATATGAAATTTCCTGACGTCTGTGTTTACAATTGTGCCTGGCAGTTTAAGAATTCTTCTTTTATGACTAATTTAGGAAGACATTGTTTATAAAAGACTGGAATCAATAGGTATTAATTATGTAACTATTGACTGAGCAAGGCATTGAATTTAGGCTAACAGCAGCCACATTAAAGCGGTTCTTGTACAGCGCTTATTTATGCCCCAGTCCTTTGGTAGTTTTAGATTTTTCCAAAAATTTGGTATAGCTTCAGACATGGCTGTGTGGCTAACAAGCTCGTTTTGCAATCATGAGGTTTTAGGTTCAATTCAACTGCGCTGTACCCTAGTGTCTTCTACTATAGCCCCAGGCTGACCAATAGTGGAGGCACATGGCCTAGTGGTTAGAGCAGCGGTCGAGGGATTGTGGGTTCGAATCTCAGACTGGGCGATGTGTGTATTACTGAGCGAAACACTTAAGCTCTACACAGCTCCGGCAGAAGGTAGTGGCTAACCTCTGCTGATTCTTTCGCCACAACTTTCTCTCACTCTTTCCTCCTGTATCTTGCAGCTCACCTGCGATGGACTGGCGTCCCATCCAGGTGGGGAACCTATACACCAAGGAAACTGAGAAACTGGCCCTTATGAGCCAGGTGTGACTCAAGAAGGAACAAAACAAGCTGACCCATGCCATCTGAACAAATTTGGTAGAGGGAAACTATATAGAAGCCCATCATATGTGGGTGTGTGTCTTTGTGTTTGCTACCCATTTCTACTGCTTGATGACCGGTGTTGGTTTTGTTTACGTTCCTGTAATTTAGCAGTTCAGCAAAAGAGAACGAGATCATAAAAGCTAAACTTTAAAAAAATGAAACATGAATACTGGGGGTGATTTGTTCAACTAAAACCCTCACGGTTTTGCCCCAGCATGGCCACAGTTTCAAAGTGTCCAGTTTCAAACTTTTCAATGTGTCCTAACACGGATGCAGTTCTGAAACAAGTAAAAGATAAAGAAAAAAAATGATAACAAGCCATCTTTTACATAACTGACAATTCTAAATGTCTTTCCCTCAATTACTTTCTTACAAACTTACCTTTCATGTTTTCACTCTTCTATGATCTCACACCTTTTACTCTCTCTCTCTCTAATCTATCCTCAGTCAACAATCTAACAGCTCTCCTTTCATTCCATGCATTGTCAGCATCCGTTCTTCCTGCTCTCCCCTGACACACTATTAACTATACTATATTCTTCAGCTAGATTCAGAAATATGTATCTATACCTGCTCGCAACTAATTAGTGGAAACATGATTATTACTAACAGGTCGTAATTGTTTGTGAGTGACAGCTATGGTTGGATGGTCTGGTGACTTTCGTGTTTCATACTGCATACATTATACCTGAAAAACAAGACGTTGTTGTTTAGCCACAGGTCATTTGAATAGCTCTATAAATAAAGGCTTCCCAGCAATGACCATCCATTAAGAAATATACTGGTCAGTAGGGGCTCATGTATAGGCACTGTGGAACTGTAGCAACCCCTATTTCCACTTGATATTATTGATAACATTCAATATAACAAGGCGCATGGCTCAGTGGTTAGAGTGTTGAGCTTACGATCGTGAGGTTGTGAGCTCGAATCTCAGACCGGGCTGCGTGTTGTGTTCTTGAGCAAAACACTTTATTTCATGTTGCTCCAGTTCACTCAGCTGTAGAAATGAGTTGCGACGTCACAGGTGCCAAGCTGTATCGGCCTTTGCCTTTCCCTTGGATAACACTGATGGCGTGGAGAGGGGAGGCCGGTATGCATGGGCGACTGCTGGTCTTCCATAAACCACCTTGCCCAGACTTGTGACAAGGAGGGTAACTTTCTAGTTGCAATCCCATGGTCAGTGTCGTGACCGAAGGGGGTCCCCCCCCCCATATAACAAGTCCTTTTCTCTTTAATTCTTTCTTTATACAATCCTTAAGCTTAATGTCAGTAGCCCTCCCCTAATTTATGAAAAAAATACAAAAATTCTTGATAGATCTGTGTGCTTCACAGTTTCAGTGATACAGTGTTTGGCTGTTGTGCACATGCTCACTTGTCCGAGATAAGAAGCTTCACACTATGGAGAGAAAGCACTGTGGTTCACGCAGTGCCATCCCTGGTGTGCTGGTGAAAGGTAGTGTTTCTTTTTGACTCCGTGTGTTGTGCTTAAAAACATGTTTATATTGTTGAATGTGATAAAGTGCAGAATTAGATTATTATCCTGCTTTCAGGTACAGTGATGCTGCCAAGATTTGAAAAATTGGGCAGATTTCCCCACTTATTTTGTGATTTTGAGGGGATTTTTGAAAAACAAGGGGGTATTCACGGCAGTGTTCAGTGAACAAATTAAATACACTTCCGGACATGAAATGATCAAGTCTATGTATAAATTTTCTTTTTATATGTTTGTTTCATTTTACATAATATTAAAACAACAGCTAAAAAATTTCCGAAGTAGCACCCCCATTCATTTTGTCTATGAGCCACCACTGATACTAGTGAATATTATCTTTTGTGACCTGTCCTTACATAAGACACTATAGAGTGACTTGTGGAGGGGAGAGAATTTAGTTGATATTTCTTGCTGGTCGAGCGACTACGTAGATGCTCCTTCGTTAGCCAAAAAATCATTAATTAATCAATATAAGGGTAGCAAAAAATTCAATAGAAATTCTTTCGCCACCAGTGAGAAAGAAAAAATAGTCAACAGACTATATAATGTACATTCAACAATAATATTAAGGAATGGCCTTAATAGGCCATTCAACTCACTAAAATGAGCAGCTAAACTCAAACCGCTAAATAGTAGTAATTCAGAAATCAAAGGAAAATTAAAAACATTTACCCTAATCATCATATTATTATTATATATATATATATCCGATCGTGGCCGTTCGCCAGCCTCATCTAGCACCTGTGTCGGTGGCACATAAAAACACCATCCGAAGACTAGTCAGGCCATAACCCATGGCCCCTACCTGGGACGTAGTCAGTCCACCTGTGCATACCTTCCTTCTTGTGACACTTGTGAAGACCTGTTGAGGCAAGTGAAAATCAAAACAAATCAAAATAGATGAACATCAATGGAATTTGTATCTTTGTGGTACCAGTGCCGGTGGCACGTGGCACATAAGAAAACCATCCGAACGTGGCCGTAGCCAGTACCGCATCGACTGGCCTCCGTGCTGTGGGCACGTAACAAGCACCATCCGATCGTGGCCGTTTGCCAGCCTCATCTGGCACCTGTGTCGGTGGCACATAAAAACACCATCCGAGCGTGGCCGTTCGCCAGCCTCGTCTGGCACCTGTGTCGGTGGCACATAAAAACACCATCCGAGCGTGGCCGTCTGCCAGCCTCGTCTGGCACCTGTGTCGGTGGCACATAAAAACACCATCCGAGCGTGGCCGTCTGCCAGCCTCGTCTGGCACCTGTGTCGGTGGCACATAAAAACACCATCCAGCGTGGCCGTTTGCCAGCCTCGTCTGGCCCTGTGTCGGTGGCACATAAAATCACCCTACACTCTCGGAGTGGTTGGCGTTAGGAAGGGCATCCAGCTGTAGAAACACTGCCAGATCTGACTGGACTGGTGCAGCTTTCGGGCTCCCCAGACCCCAGTTGAACCGTCCAACCCATGCTAGCATGGAAAGCGGATGTTAAATGATGATGATGATGATGATGATGATGATATATATATAAAGTTAATCCAAACATGAAAACACAACGTGAGGACGTGGAACAAGTATAGTGTTATTGGACGCTCAGGAAAGGAAAGAAAGGAGGAGGGTTTAACATATATATTATATATATATACTAAGCAATAAAGGGTTTAGCAACGAATTGCCTTACCACATACCGAATTTAGAAATAGCAGTCAAAGAGTTATAGCTATTTCTTCTACTAAAAAGGGAGATCTCAGTAAAAACAGCAATTGGAAGGCAGACACAAACAGGTAAGAGAGAATGAATTGACGGCAATCTATCATACAATTTTAAGTTATCTACGGACGTACGTTTCGAAATCAAGTTTTTAGGAAAGCATAAGAATTAAATATTAAATAATTCTATCTCACCAAAACTCCTTTTTAGTAGAAGAAATAGCTATAACTCTTTGACTGCTATTTCTAAATTCGGTATGTGGTAAGGCAATTCGTTGCTAAACCCTTTATTGCTTAGTATTACTTAAATTTTCCTCGAATGAGGCTTTTACATGCCGAAGACTACTTGGTGTAATTGATAATTATTCCAAATTAATTAATTTCACCCTTCATTATTACGGATAACCATATTTTATCTCAGTAGATGACCACAGCATCTTGTTTTGGCTACACGCGGG
>NC_043001.1:14933090-14940590 GCF_006345805.1 Octopus sinensis
TCCTTATAACATATATATATATATATATAATAATGAATTGTTTTTATATATAATGAACGTGAAACACAGGAAGGGACGAACACGGAACCCAGACAAATCATTCGAATCCTTCAATCTTCATTCAGACCACACCAACCGAACCATCATAAGCAAATTTCGGCTGTTCAATTCTGATATTTGCTCCAACTCGGCGGCCAGCCCCAAGAAAAAAAATAGCTAAAGCTTGTAACATTAGATTTCTTGGTAGACGACAGGAATGTGAACGCACCAAGACTGATGTAAACACAAGAGACGAAAACGAAATTGAAAACTGAAGGAGTACAAACAACAAACAAATATATAATCGGTGGTTGTCATAAAGAAATCATATATACTATGACGACTAGACCAAATGAGACAGAAACACAACACAACATAAGCTGCGTAGAAATAATATACCGTTTTCGTTAGCGGGGACACATGTTGGTCAGATACGAAGGCCAACAGAATGGTTTAAGGTAAGAAGCAGGTCGCAGGAGAGAGAGAGATAAGAATAGAGAGACATTAGAGAGAGGAATCAAAGAGGGTGGAAGGCAGGGGACAGAATCAGTGACCAGGAGAAAGGAGAAAGAAGGATTAGGAGGAGGGGAGGAGAGGATATGGGAGGAATAGAGGGGAAGAATCGGAGGGCGCCAAAAAGTTTGGTGAAGAAGCAATGGCGGGCAGGAAAAACAGTGTTGTATAGATAATATATATATTATATATATATAATATATATATATATATATATATATATATATATATATATATATATATATATATATATATATATATATATATATATATATATATAGGCGCAGGAGTGGGTGTGTGGTAAGTAGCTTGCTTACCAACCACATGGTTCTGGGTTCAGTCCCACTGCATGGCACCTTGGGCAAGGTCTTCTACTATAGCCTCGGGCCAACCAAAGCCTTGTGAGTAGATTTGGTAGACAGAAACTGAAAGAAGCCTGTCGTATATATGTATAGATATATATATGTGTGTGTGTGTGTGTGAGTGTGTGTGTGTGTATGTGTGTGTGTGTGTGTGTATGTGTGTAAGTAGCTTGCTTACCAACCACATGGTTCCGGGTTCAGTCCCACTGCATGGCACCTTGAGCAAGTGTCTTCTACTATAGCCTCAGGCCAACCAAAGCCTTGTGAGTGGATTTGGTCGATGGAAACTGAAAGAAGCCTGTCGTTGTATGTATATATATATATATATATATATATATGTGTGTGTGTGTATATGTTTGTGTGTCTGTATTTGTCCTCCCAACATCACTTGACAACCGATGCTGGTGTGTTTACATCCCCGTAACTTAGCGGTTCGGCAAAAGAGACCGATAGAATAAGTACTACGCTTACAAAGAATAAGTCCTGGGGTCGATTTGCTTGACTAAAGGCGGTGCTCCAGCATGGCTGCAGTTAAATGACTGAAACAAGAAAAAGAGTAAAAGAGAGTAAAGAGTTTAATTCATTTAATCTTTATTTCCATAAATGTTGGCTGCTCAGAGTTTTTCCATGATTTGAAAAAGTATCCTTTATAATTCCTGTACATGAGGCGCAAACAATGGCTATGCAGTTAAGATTTTCGTTTGCAAAACCACAAGATTTCAGGTTCAGTCCCACTGTATGGCACCTTGGACAAATGTCTTATACTATAACTCTGTGCTGGCCAATGCTTTGTGGATGAATTTGGTTGGCGGAAACTGTGTGGAAGCCTATCAAATATGTGTGTGTGTGTGTGCATGTTCTCCCACTGCTTAACAACCGGGATTGGTTTATTTATGTCCCTGTAACTCAGCGGGTGGGGCAGAAGAGACCAATAGAATAAATATCAGACCTTAATCAAAAGAAATACAGGGATCGATTTGTTTGGCTAAAACCCTTCAAGGCCCTTCCATGGTCACGGTCCAATGACTGAAGAAAACTAAAGCATAAAATGTCACATAAATTTTGTTTGATTCTTGTTTTATATTTGGTTAGGTATTGCTGTTGATGTTGCTGTTGTGGTTAAGGATTTTTAATTACTTCTAAAGTCCAAGACTTTAATTACTTCTAATGCCCAAGACTTTCATTTGATTTCATGGACACCGTACGTCATAAAATAATTGCAAATAATTGCAAATACAATCGTGTATCTTTGCATTTTATATCTGAAAGTAGATAACAGTAAATTTATTCAGCTCACAACATTAACTCCAACTACAAGAGCTGTTTGAATATCGCCACTTTCGTCTAAAGCAGGGGTCACCAAACATTTTTCAGGGCAGGCCAGATAACAGAGAATTACGAGTGCGGGCCACATAACCATTTTGTTCAATACAACACAGTGAATACACAATGAAGACAACCGACATATTTATTTACCAAAAAAGTTATCAAAGAAGGCGACGTTTAGCAATGAAATAGTTATATCACACACAGAGAGCACATAATCCGAATCTCACAAACTAAGCAGCAAAAAAGATTAGTGAGATTTGTGAAACTGGTGTTTAGCTTTTAAGACAGCATCAATATTTGCTTTGGAATTGCTGCATCCATCCAAGAGATTTGCTTCCAAATGTTCATCAGTCAATCTCATTCGATGTGCTTAGCACTCCGGTGAAATGCTTAGCGGTATTTCGTCTGCCGTTACGTTCTGGGTTCAAATTCCGCTGAGGTCGACTTTGCCTTTCATCCTTTCGGGGTCGATTAATTAAGTACCAGTTACGCACTGGGATCGATATAATTGACTTAATCCGTTTGTCTGTCCTTGTTTTTCTCTCCATGTGTAGTCCCTTGTGGATAGTAAAGAAATAGGTATTTCGTCTGCCATTACGTTCTGAGTTCAAATTCCACCAAGGTCGACTTTGCCTTTCATCCTTTCGGGGTCGATAAATTAAGTACTAGTTATGCACTGGGGTCGATGTAATTGAATTTTGTCCATTTGTCTGTTCTTGTTTGTCCCCTCTGTCTTTAGCCCCTTTATAAGCAGTAAAGAAATATATTTCGTTTTTGAAAATGTTTGCTTACAGACATAAGTTGTTCCAAACACTGATACCATACCAGAAGCAAATGCACCCTCATTGCAGGTACCTACACAAAAGATACAGTGCAGCAGCGGGCCGGATGAACTGACCTCGCAGGCTGTAGTTTGGTGACCCTGCTCTAGAGCATGAACTCATGACTCCACTAGATACACATGCCCTCTTTTTTGCTTGATAATTGTCATCTGAAGCTGAAGCTATGATTTAGGTCCCTATTTTTAATTTAATTGCTGCAGGGGTGAACTTTTGCATCAATTTGAAATGTTTATTCTCTAGAGCACTCCTATTTTGTGCCCAGTAATTATGAAAGACATAACAGAAATAATCAGCAGTTGACTATCTGAGGTGTTTATTACCTTAATATAACAAACCAATGGGGTAACATGTTGGTGGTCACTCAACCTGCTAGAAATGGTAACCAAATTTCTTGGATCACACCATACTTTTTAAAAAAATAAAGGAAACATTGGATTATGTAGCTCTGTATTTATAAAAAGAAAAAATGTGATGGCCATAGTTGGAACCTCCTTGGAACCTACACGATCTGGATTGAATAGGTGTGCTAATTTTCGACGATTCAGGCACCGAAAATTTTACGAGGAAAAACGATAGCATTGAAACCTTGGAAGAGTTCGAAGGATTCTTTGTATTCGAAGCACATTTATTGTATGCAGGAAATTATTATATCTGGCAGTTGTTGCTTTTGAATTTGCCAATATTTTTTCCTGCATGCAAACACTGTAGTATTTTTGCCAAAAAGTGATGCCATCCATTTAAAGGATTGGCTGACGGAGAGTAAAATAATATATCTTCATAGAATGAATTAAAAGAGAAAAAGATGCTATTTTTACTTTACGAGGCAAAAGAAAAGTCTACAGGAAAAGGAATGTCTGTGGTTTTTATTTTTCTCAGGAATGTGATGCAAGTGATTCCAAAGACTAAGTATTCGGTAACAGGGCGGTGTTAATATTAGTTTCTAATTTTGGTGCAAGGCCAGCCGTTATTAAGGGAAGAAGTAAATCAACTGCATCGACCCCACTGTGCAACTAGTCCTCGTATTTAATTTATTGACCCCCGAAAGGATGAAAGACAAAGTCGACCTCAGCTGAATATGAACTCAGAACTGTAGAAACACTGCCAGATCAGACTGGAGCCTGGTGCAGCCTCTTGGCTTCCCAGACCCCAGTTGAAGCGTCCGACCCATGCTAGCATGGAAAATGGATGTTAAACGATGTGATGATGATGATGATGATGAACATAGCGAGTCAAAAGAAATGCCGCCAAACATTTTGGTTGACGCACAAATGATTCTTCCAGCTCCCCACCTTACAGTGTTAATATTTTACTAATTTTGCAACGCTAGAAATTTTGAGGGGAGGGGCAAACCGATTATATCGATCCCCGTACTTAATTCCTACTTATTTCATCAATCCCTGAAGGAGGAAAGACAAAGTTGACCTCGGCAGCATTTCAACTCAAAGCATCAAGCCAAAAGATGTGTCGCTTAGCATTTCCTCTGACGTGCTAATACAGGTTTCCTATTTCGGTAAAAGGCCAGCAATTTGGGGGTGGGGGAGGATAAAAAATGTCAATTACTGGTACGTATTTTACTGACCCCAAAAAGATGAAAGGCAAAGTCGACCATGGAAGCATTTGAACCCAGAGCATAATGACAGACAAAATGCCGCTAAGTATTTCACCTGGTGTGCTAACGATTCTGCCAGCTGACAGCCTCTTTGGTGCTAATATTAATATATTAATTATTTCTACTCTAGGCACAAGGCCTGAAATTTGGTGGGGAGGGCACTAGTCGATTATGTTGACCCCAGGGTTTCACTGGAACTTAATTTATCAACACCGAAAGGATGAAAGACAAAGTCGACCTTGGTGAAATTTGAACTTGGAACATTGCAGCAGATGCAATAACTATTTCTTTACTACCCACAAGGGGCTAAACACAGAGAGGACAAACAAGGACAGACAAATGAATTAAGTCGATTATATCGACCCCAGTGCGTAACTGGTACTTAATTTATCAACCCCGAAAGGATGAAAGGCAAAGTCAACCTCGGCAGAATTTGAACTCAGAACGTAACGGCAGATGAAATACCACTAAGCATTTTGCCTGGTGTGCTAACTATTCTGACAGCTCGCCGCATTTACATTAATCTATAGATATAAATTTGACATGGGAGATTCTTTCTTGTCTTGGGATTCACGGTCAAACGGCTGGGTGGAATTGCATGAAAATCTATACATATATGTAGAATGATCCGGTGGTGATGCTGGGCTTTGTATTTTTTTCATAGCTTCCATAGTTACCGAGATTATCTAATATAATCATAATCTTGTCTATTAATAACAATCAATTAATGACAAGGCATGTGTAGTGTGTGTGTGTGGTGTGTAGGTGGAATGGCCCAGTGGTTAGGGCAGCAGACTCGTGGTCATAGGATCGCGGTTTCGACTTCCAGACCAGATATTGTGAGAATTTATTGAGTGAAAACACCTAAAGCTTCACGAGGCTCCGGCAAGGATGGTGGCGAACCCTGCTGTATTTGTTCACCACAATTCTCTCTCACTCTTCCTGTTTCACAAAGAACCAGCCTTGTCACACTCTGTGTCATGCTGAATCACCCTGAGAACTACGTTAAGAGTACACATGTCTGTGGAGTGCTCAGCCACTTATACGTTAATTTCACAAGCAGGCTCTTCCGTGATCTGATCAACTGGAATCATCATCGTCATAACTGACAGTGTGCCATGACTATATATATATATATATAGATGGATAGATAGATAAACTTGGAATATATATATATATATATATATTATATATATATATATATATTGTATATATATATATATAATATATAATATATATATTATAGATGGATAGATAGATAAACTTGGAATATATATATATATATATATATATATATATATATATATTTAAAAAAGGAGGATATGTCGAACACGAGTGGTGATATATAAAAAAGGAAATGAAGAAAATGCTGACAAGGACAACGTTTCACAGTAAAACACAACTTCACATGCGCATCAGAAAACCTAGTATATGTCCTTATCTTTGCTCGGGCTGTAATGAACACTACATAGGCCAACAAAAATAGCCTCCGCCAACGCATGACTGTCCACAGATCCCAAATAAATACAGGAATATAGAAAAATAGCATTTAGTGCACATATGGATACCTGTGCCGCACACCTCCATCCCATTTTAGAATCTTTCCCTCTAAACAAATTTAAAGACATGCCACTCATACCCAGCGAATAACCATGGAATCCCACCTTATTATAAATACAGACCACTTCTAAAAACACACGCCCCTAACACGAACCCACAACAACACACTTACACCTGCACACACCCTACACACACCTTTACCCCTATATTAACACCATGACACAACCAAATTATGGTTCCACACATACACATAATTGAATACGGGTGCAAAACATCCAACACTATTTTTGGAATGGCTGTAAATATTGACTTCACACAAATACGTTGCTTCCCGATACAGGCCACAAGGCCAGCAGAACTATAATATTGAAAATTGTACCCACACACACACACATATATAAACGCGCGCGCGCCCCCAACATACTTAAACACACACGCGCGCGCGCACCGCGCACACACATACATACATCAGGCTCTCCCTGTTTCTAACGAACTTACTTATCCAGTCAAGCGGAAAATACACTTCCCTTACTACGCGCTAAAAAGCTATTTAAAATATCCACATGACGTCTACTGACCAGCTGAACAATAAGAATTTCCAACAACACTATTTTCGAAAATTCTAAACATTCACGGGACCTCTTTATTATGGCCAATAAGAAATTTTAGGCGGGACACTAGCCAAAATTTTACTTCTCTGGAGCCTTTTTTCTTACCCCCAACACCAACTTCCATTCAAACATTCACGTGCCCCTTCATAATAACCATCAAAATTTTAGGCGCGAAACCAAGCAAATCCAAACAACTCTGGAGCCTCTTTTTTTCACATATAAGAGACAGACTCTAATCTCTCTTTTATATTTTGATAAGCATAACAAATGCGCAACCGGTAAAAGAACTTTCACCTATTAAATTACTTAAATTACTTCAATTATTTGTCAGCATTTTCTTTCTTCATTTCCTTTTTATATATAATATATATATATATTATATATATATTATATATATATAATATTATACATACACACACACACATATATGTACCCCCCCGCACACACATACATACATTCATATGTATGTATGCATGTATGTATATATATATATGGCTTATGTGCTGGTGGCACGTAAAAAGCACCCACTACACTCACGGAGAGGTTGGCGTTAGGAAGGGCATCCAGCTGTAGAAACACTGCCAGATCAGACTGGAGCCTGGTGCAGCCTCCTGGCTTTCCAGACCCCGGTCGAA
>NC_043001.1:15243090-15421032 GCF_006345805.1 Octopus sinensis
TATAAATTGATATCAGATCCCGCCAAAAAACACAAAATATGCAGAAGTAGAGAATACGTTGAAGGTCACATATCTAAAACAATCAATCAGAGCAACATGGTTGGCCACAGCTATTGTATGGCACTTAACTGCCATCTGTAACTTCCCAGTTTGTCTTTCTATAAGTATCGCTATATACAGTGAGATGGTCTTATGTCAAACAATATGGTGATGTACTCTAAAAATACCAATGCATAATCTGACCACAATAACTTTGGATAAGAGAAAGACTGGTGAAAAGATTTCAGGAGTTAAGAAGAATCAATTATTATCTGTTTGTTGTAAATTACAAGCTATAAGAATGTATGAATGTGGTGACAAGACAAGACAAGGAATGGGGAATAAAAGAAACCGTGTGAACAATTATAAGAAACATTGATGCAGCTTTACCTCTTTCCTTATAGTTATAAATAAGGGCTTCTTACAGTTTCCATTTATCAAACCCACTCACAAGGCTTTGGTCAGCCTAGATCTGTAGATGAAGATGCTTGCTCGAGGTGTTGCGCAGGGGGACTAAACTCCAAACCACTTGGTTGGGAAGCACATAGTCAGTCCTGTACCTTATGTTATATTTCTAATAAACTGTGCAATTGTGAACACATATTCACAATCCATTTGTTTTCTCTTACACAGAAACATGGTAAAAAATACATTTTTTAAAATTCAGTGAAGTATTCTGAAAGGTCTAATTACTGTAGGTTTTATGTATGATTATATCCAGATAGCATGGTCTTTTCAAGGAGCAAATTAACCATGGTAATTGGTGAATCACTGTACTAATATTTTATTGCTATATAAGAGAATGGGGAGTACTTTGAATATCTATGTGAGTCCTCTCAGATTATTGTTTTGTAAAATGGTAAGACCTATGATGAAAGGTTCCAGCAATAGACATCCCATAGCCTAGCTTTTCCGTTGGTATTGTGTACTACACACTACATTTCTAATGTGTCCGTTTCTCATGTTGGCATACTGTAATTTGAGGGAGATTTGACTGCTGTTTCTAGCAGGTCGAACTACCGCATAAAAGTTCCCTAAATGATATTATCTCTTTAGTACGATTAATAAAAAGACAGAAGAGAAGTAATGTATACCAATAACCATATGGCAGGAAAATGAGCTGTGTAGAGTGGGAGTGATCTTTAAAATGTAAAATTATGTAATGTAAGTAATGTGAAGTTTAGGAGGTGTCGCATGAGAGGCAATAGGTACTCTGTAACAGTGGTGCCATAATACATAACACATTTTGAAAAATATAGTCCATTATTGTTGCAGTAATGTATGTATGTATGTATGAACAAAAGAGAGAACCTTATGAGGATGATGAATGAAGAAAAAAAATTATCAGTAAGGGAGGGTTTATCATTGTAATGTGATAAGGAGTTGAGGGATTTGCAAACTTGAATGTTATTCACTAAGTGGAGCCCCATCTGGTCTCCGGTAACCTTGAACGAGTTTCTCATAACAGGAAGTAGAAATAAAAAGAAATACTGGATTATGTGACAACTGTCAAAGTAGCTTTCAAAGGACATTGACCCCAGATTTGGATCCTTAATTCTCAAGTAGAAGACTCCTACTTGGAAACTATTTAGTCAAGTATACTCTATAACAGTGAGAGCTAAATAAGTAATCAACATTCCAATCGAACACTCTTTGGAATCTTTACAAGATTTTTTTTTGCAACAGAGGAGAGCCCATCAGAAGCACTCAATAGTTAGAGGGTGTTGTTTTATAATTGTATGTGAAAGTTTACTACCATGAGAGAAAAAAAAAAAAAAGAGGCCATTGAGGGAGCAGAGCCTTGAATTATATCCTGCTTATAATCTTTGAAAATAACTGTATGGAGAGGGGAGATGTGATGGTCATGGCAAGAACACCTTTGATAATAAGTCAACTTGAAAAGCTTTGACTTGGTTCTAACCTATTTCTTTACTACCCACAAGAGGCTAAACACAGAGGGGACAAACAAGGACAGACAAACGGATTAAGTTGATTATATCAACCCCAGTGCGTAACTGGTACTTAATTTATCGACCCCGAAAGGATGAAAGGCAAAGTCGACCTTGGTGGAATTTGAACTCAGAACGTAGTGGCAGACGAAATACCAATTTCTTTATTACCCACAAGGGGCTAAACATAGAGAGGACAAACAAGGACAGACACACGGATTAAGTCGATTATATCGACTCCAGTGCGTAACTGGTACTTAATTTATCGACCTCGAAAGGATGAAAGGCAAAGTTGACCTTGGCGGAATTTGAACTCAGAACGTAGCGGCAGACGAAATACCGCTAAGCATTTCGCCCAGCGTGCGAACGTTTCTGCCATCTCGCCTACAACAACAAAGAGTTGGGGAATGGACAGAAATGGAGAAAAGAAAGCAACATTAAAACAACAAAAATAGATTTAAAATTTATATGGAGATAATATTCCTCTCTATCACTTCCCATATCCTGCTACAGCTTGAGTGGAGCCTACGTTGCTTTCTGCTGTTTTTTTTAAAAATTCATTTTACTTTTATTGTTTACATTTCCTTTGTGATATTAGGCAGTCATAGATATTTTCATGAGGAACTGCCATCACACACCATTATTTCTGTAATAATCATAAGCTGTGGCTCCTTTCCACTGTGTTGAAAATACTTATTTGGTGATGGAAGAAAGAAAGCATTAAAATATCATCTACTCATCTTTCTCAGTCATCTCTGTACACGGAAAATGGGAGAGGTGGAGAGGTAAGTGTTAACAAAAAAGTGCTTCTGAGGATCTTGATCTTGTGAAGCAACATTCACACAAGTCTTAACTGCCCCCCCCCCCCGGAATAAAAAACCCCCAAAAAACAACAAAAAAAAACGTCTCTAGCTAAAAAAGAATATAATCACACAATACTGACTTTACTATTATCAGCAGCTCTTCCAGATAATACTTATTACTTAGTATTATTAAAGCAGTTTTTTTTTTTAAAAGAACTATATATAAACTAAGTTTTTTTCTCTTTTTTCTTTTGTATCAACAAAATTAACCTCTTTAAGCTAACCTTAACTAAAGCAACAAGCAAAAAAAAAAAACATAATAGACCAAACATTTTGTTTGTGTTTGAAAAAACTACGAGATACAATTTTAAGCATCTTTTCAGTTTAGCAGTTATATTTTCTTGTTGATGAAACGATTGCAATAATTATTGTCTGTTGGTTTAAATGTTTTATTTCTTGCTGTTTTGCCAAGCCTGAGAAATTTCCAGGCCAACCTCTCCATCCCCGTGCCAACCATCACATGATTACAGCCTCTCATTATTTACTCATCCCAACCAACTATCTTATTATTATAATTATTTAACATTTACTTATCTATTCCTCCATTTTATTACATGTCAATCTACCTCTCCCCGTCTATATATCAATCTCCCACTTCTCTCTCTCTCTCTTTTTTGTTTTTTAGTGGAATGCTTCTTTAAAACTGCCTAACATGCAACCAAACTTCTGATATACAACACTGCACTATACAGAGCCAAAATCTAAATAAGAAAAGGAAAGACAGAAAATAATAAAACTCGCAACAGTGTTCTTTCTTCTAAAAAGTAATGTTCAAGATCAAACAATTCTTATCTTTCAGGGAGTTTCCCAATCTACTATTTAGAACATATTCAAGAATAAGTATCTACCTTGCAAATAAGAACAAAAAAAACCCCAAAAAAACCCCAGAAATCATACTGTAGAGGTTGTAAGATTCAAAGTATATATTTCATAAATGCTGACCAGGTCCGGTGGCTGTTGATCTTCATTTCTCAAGTCCTTTCCTTTTCAATAATTATTATCAAATATCTTTCACTAAAGATAATTTCTTCGCTAACCTTTTCCTGTCTAACTCCACTCTTGATAACTCAGCAAAGAGGTATCATTATTATTCCCTTACAGAACAACTTTTTCCACCATGCTAAATGTCACATTTAAACAGCTCTCATTAAAAAGTAACAAAAGGAGTAATCAAGGCATAAAATAGTCTTAAAAACATCGACTGATTTGATTTGGACAACAGTTTTTTGGGGTTTTTTTTTTACAACTAAAGCTCTGGAATATTGCCAACAAGGCTGTGAGCTCAATTCTGCTACAAGCATGTATATTGCTGCTACACAAGGAACAGTAGTTTGCTAACCTTACACCACTAAGCCAAAAGAAACCACTTCACAGACTTCTGAGCACCGGGAAAAATAATCCAGGAAAAAAGACATTTACTCGGATGAGACACAAAAACCAACCCCTTTTGCCACTAATGATTTTAATGGAAAGGGGCAAGATTAGGTGATGTCCTTATATTTCTGATAGGTAGTGCCAGCTAAGACACACAAATGACTTCAATGAGGAAGAAATAAGTTGTTTAAGTTGGTTTTTCAGAAAGTAATATTGTCCCACAGCAGATATAAAACCTGAAAATTGTATACTAGAAAACCCAGATCAAAACCTAGTATTGTGTTTTTCATTTTTTAGATGGAGAAACACTGCCCATGACCTTTATTGATCATCCCCTCAACCAGTCTGGTGAAATCAATGCAACAAATGCTTGGTTTTAACTTCTGTGGGAAGAAGGTGGAAGAAGAAATTATTTATGAGGTTTGCAGCTCTGGGGAGGAATGTTTAGCGCACAAACTGAAAGACGGAATGGTCGTGAATATGAGAGAAAATACAAGAGTATCGAGTGAACTTAAGCATAGAGAAAAAGCTTGGAAGTTTGGTTAACAAACAGCAAAAGGTATTCCTGCTTGAAATCATTTACAGGCATAGAACTATCTCTTGAGCTGAAGAGTAATGTTCCATGAAGCCATAATAGAAGCATATTGATAAGAAGATATATAAGATGGCAGGTTGGCAGAATTGTTAATGTATCAGACAAAACTGCTTAGTAGTATTTGTTCTGGTTCTATACATTCTGAGTTCAAATTCCACCAAGGTCAACTATCTTTCATACTTTTGGGGTTGATAAAATAAGTATCAGTTAAGTAATCAGCTTATTCCTCCTTGCAAAACTGCTGGCCATGTAAAAAGCACCCAGCTCATTCTGTAAAGTGGTTGGCATTAGGAAGGGCATCCAGCCATAGAAAAAATGCCAAAACAGACTGGAACCTGGGTCAAACCGTCCAACCCATGCCAGCATGGAAAACAGATGATGATGATGATGATGATCTGGGGTTTAGACTGTGTTGTCTAGTTAACAAGGAAATGCACAAAAGGAAAAGCATACCTATTTCTTTATTACCCACAAGGGGCTAAACATAGGGAGGACAAACAAGGACAGACATAGGTATTAAGTCGATTACATCGACCCCAGTGCGGAACTGGTACTTAATTTATCGACCCCGAAAGGATGAAAGGCAAAGTCAACCTTGGCGGAATTTGAACTCACAACGTAACGACAGACGAAATACCGCTAAGCATTTCATCCGGCGTGCTAACGTTTCTGCCAGCTCGCCGCATACCCATGACCATAATAATAGATTCAGATATTTGAAGTCAAACATTTTCATAAAGAAACTATATCTCAATAATTCCATCACAATTTCATAAGAGAGAAACAAGCAGTTAGACAAGATTAAGAAATGTAAAAATAAGTAGCAAAAAGGCAAAAGAAAATAATAATAAATAAGAAATAAAAAAAGATATGTGCTAAATGAAGAACAATAAAACTTTGTTCTATCAGTCTAATTTTCTCATAAAACATTAACTCCCTTAACTTTCAATTTGAAAGTATCAAATATATTTTTAAAAACAGTTAAATAAATAAAAAAACATTAAATAAATATCTACGCATAAGAGAAAACGTGGATGTGTGGTTAAGCGGTTTACTTCACAGCTATGCAGTTCCAGGTTTCAATGCTAATGCACATTACCTTGGGAAAATCTCCGCTATTACAGCTACAATTTGACTAATACTTTGTGAGCAGAATTGCACATATGCACACAAGAAGGATTGTGGATGAGTGGTAAGGGTGTTAGGCTCATAATCATAATATTTGTGTGATTCCAAGACTGCATGGCACCAGGGGTGTATATTCTGGGTGTGCTAGGTCTACGCTGCACACCCATTGAAAACAGCTAAGTTGTTTTAAATATCAATCTTACTCATTAATTTAATCACAAATCTTAACGGAAAATTTTTGTTATATCCCTGCTTGAAATTTGGTGGCATTGGGTGTGGCAGCAGACCCAATACAACAACCACCATATTCCACTGTATGGCACACTGTGTTCTTGAGCAAGGTGTTTCATTTCATATTTGTACCAGCCGGCTCAGCTGAAAATGAGTATCAACCTAGTGTTGGTGTAACCCATTCTCCCTCCTGCAGTCACATTCTCAATGTTCACATGGGATGGAAGGTCTGAGAAGATGTCTATGTCCACTCACAGCTACATCATCATCATCTTCATCGTTTAACTTCTGCTTTCCATGCTGGCATGTGTTGGACAGTTTGATTGAAGACAGGCAAGCCAGGATGCTGCTCCAGACTCCAATCAGATCTAACAAGGTTTCTACAGCTGGATGCCTTTCCTAATGCCAACCACTCCGAAAGTGTAATAGTACTTTTTACATGCCACCAGCATGGGTGCCAGTCAGGCTGCACTGGCATTGACCACAACTATGGTTTCACTTGACTCAACAGGTCTTCTCAAGCACAGCATAGGCACCTAAAACCACGAGTAAAAGCATGGTACATCTTACGAAGCCATACATGCTAGTGAGTGGCAGTTAAAGTTATATACACACACACACACACATCACATACGTGTCCTGACCTTCTATCCCTATGCTCTCTTCCATCAACCTTTTTGTACCTTGAGGGTACACTGACACCATGTTACCACCATTTTTATCTCTCTTTCCAGCTCCACCTCATTTACTCCCATGCAACTTCACATTGTGTTGGGAAGCCGTGTTCCTGTCCCTTTTATCCCTCTTTACTCCCCATCACTTGAAGGTGGTTCTTTAGTCTTTGCAAGTTACACAGTAACTGCCGGTGCCAGGAAAAAGCAGCCAGTAGACTCAGTAAAGTGGATGGCATTAGGAAGGGCATCCAGCTGTGGAAACCATGGCAAAACTGAAACACTAGAACAAGATGTGGTTCTCTGGCTCGTTGAATGTTGTTGAAGCATCACTCTCATGTGACCAGGGAAAGGAGATGTGATGTGAGATGATGGCTGATGATCTTGGCTTAGAATTGGATCACTGTGTCTTAGTGTTGTATGTGGCAACAAGGTCACTTGATCATAAAACACCACTTGGTCATAAAACAAGTCCAACTAATGTCCACTTGGGAAACAAAATAGAGATAGAAAGGAGCATGATGTGTGAGAGAGAGAGAGAGAGAGAGAGAGTGTGTGTGTGTGTGTGTGTGTGTGTGTGTGTGTGTGTGTGGTGTGTGTGTGTGTATTAAAATTTACACTTATCTAAAAACTAGTGGCGTTTCTGTAGTGTTCTTTTATATTTATATTTTTTTTCCCCAATGGTTTGACAAATAGGTGTGGATGAAATAAATATCAGATTGAAATACACACTTGTGATGATATGATTGACTAAACTCTTGCAGGTGGTACTTTGCTTGGCCACAGTCCATTTAACTGTAACTGGTAAAAGAATGAAAGAATTTTGAATTCATCACAGGTATTTTTAGCACAACAATTAATTTCAAGATTTTTTTTTTTAGATCTATGGATAATTTTAATTAAACTTCTAATTTACATTTTTTTCTCCTGTCTGCTTACAGGCATCAAAAACATCAATTCTATCAGCTCACAAAGATCATGGGTATCACCTTCCACTCTTGACAAATTAATTATTCATTTGAAAATAAGTATTTTCACTTAAAAAATAACTTTTCAAAGAATGTAATGAGTCAAATAAGAATTATTTGTAAACATAAATTAGATCAATTAAAGGATGTAATTTTTATTCTTAACCATATGAAGCTGATCAGTGTTATAAAGAAAAATTCACACAGAAATTTATCATTTCCAAGTGCTAAAAATGTTTTATGCTCAATATATTTACACGACAAAAGATAATATTCTATTTACTGCCTCTATCTAATATACTTCTTAATGTCTTCAAGCGTACTCTTTCAGTAATTTTTTTTCAAATTTTCTCAATAAATATATATCAACTTGATAAATGAATAGCTAATAAATGCTTAAAACTTCTTTCCTCATCATGTCCGTAAAAGTATAATTGAATTTATAATGCATTCTTCATAGTTATAAATGTAATATTAATAAAAAATAGGTTACACTTGTAACTTACATCTGAAGAACTAGTTTCACAAAATTTGAAGTTGAGATGAAAAGCCTTACTTATATATTACAAAGTAAGCCAACAATCAAATGTACGGGGTGCATTCTGTTTCAACAGTATCGTTTACTGTGTCAGAATGAGTGCTTGTTACACAAACTAATTTATCATAAGCTAATTTTAGGAAATCTATCAAAGGCAACTTTGTGTTCTGTTGTTCATAAAAAAAACAAAAACTATTATGACAAACCACAGGTTCTTAAAAACAGAAGAGATTTATTTTCTGTACACATTGTCTTCTATACTTTTCCAGCCTAAATAATAAATTCCCTTGTAATTAGATATTCTTGAAGATTGTATTTATTGCTAAAATACAATACTATATCGATTGAAGACATTTTACTCTTGTTTTCAGGTGTATACATACACATTGTGTTTGTATACATTTATGAGCAGCATTTCTATAGAGTAATGTACAGTATCACCTTGAAGCTGCCAAAAGACAACTAAAAAAGATAAAATAAAAAGAATCATTAAGCAAAAGAAGAAAAGAAACAAAAACTATCAAAGAAGAGTCAATATTTTCTTTGAAGCAGAATAAGCAGTGTTTGCTTTGGTAAGTAAACTGAGGTCATAAACACTAATAATGTATTTTAGAAAAGTATAAACATCACAACTTTACATTTCCTATTTCCTACACATCAGAAATGTTATATCTCTGTATGGCGTCAGTATATAACAGAGTGGATCTCTATCTACCCTGAGTAAAGGTAATGAATTCAATAGATTGGTAGAACTTGTCATAATATAGGTACAGTGCGCAGCAGGGATATTTTCTGTACATTGTATAGTGGTAAGAAACACAAGAAAAGCTGAACAGCAGATCTTCAGAGAAGAAACTCCCCCCAGGCAAGTGTTTAGGCCCTTAAATTCTTGCATTCTAAGGCGGCCATGCCACATCCATTTCGTGACCCCTGGGTGCCCTTCTGCTTGACACATTTTAGCCACTTGGATATCAGAGATGTGTGCATATAAATACACAATAACAGTACACATCCTGTGGATTATGCTCACCCCACTTTCTTTACACTCTTTGCATATCCTCTAAACTCAGTACCCATGTCTAACAGCATTGCAGTTCGTACACACGCATCATACAATCCAGCCTTCACTCAGGAAGTCAGTAGAGATAATATCTCCTTGAACTTTTTCTGTACTATTCTAATTGGCTGACCAAAAAGTTCATTCAGTTTTTGCCAACACTAAACTCCATGCACTCTAATAAGCTGCTAACTTCAGTCTGCCCCTTGCATATGCACACTTGTTCGCTACTTAACCCTTCAACATAATTCAATGCAAACTTGCAACAAAACACATATTTTATGTATTTGGGATTACCGTGAAAATGGAGAACCAAAATGAACATTATCGACACCTCAAGCTTTCTTATTTTAAAAAAGGCAAGAAAGCTGGCAAAAACCTGAGGGAAGATATGCATTGAATACAGGGAGGCTTCTGTTAGGGAACATGTGTGTCAGATGTGGTTTTCAAGATTTTAAACCAGGAAATTTTTTGGTTCAAGATGCAACTAACTATCCAAACAGCTGAGATTAAGAGCAACACCAACCTCTGTTATATGACCAGAAGGATTACAGATCATCATCATCATCATCACTTAATGTCCGCTTTCCATGCTAGTATAGGTTGGACTATTTGACTGAGGACTGGCAAACCAGATGGCTGCACCAGGCTCCAGTCTGATCTGACAGAGTTTCTACAGCTGGATACCCTTCCTAATGTCACCAGATATTCTCCAAATATCCAAATCAAATGTTGAAAACCATCTGCATCAACTTGGTCATGTCAGCAAGTTTGATGATTGAGTTCTACATCGGTTGGATAAAGCTAACTTTGCCCAACAGATTTCTCTCTGCAATTTGTTACTTCATCTAAAGTGGGTTATGCTTTCAATTTGATGAGATTGGAAGGGTGTTGTCTTTTAAGAGCTTCTTCCCATAAACAGGACCATCAATTTGGATGTGTACTGTGACCAGTTGGACAAAATTAAATGTAGTGATCTGCCAGAAGTGTCCAGCACTTGCTAATCATAACAGCACTGTCATTCATTATAACAATGCCAGACTGCACACTTTTTTGCAGACATGGCAAAAGTTACTGGGGCTTGGCTGGGAAGTTTCGCAGCTGCATATTCCCCTAACCTTGCACCTTCAGATTTCCACCTGTTTCAATCTCTTCAAAACTCTGGAAATGTAAAGATTCATCTGGAAGAGTTTAGCACCAGTAAAGACAGGAAATCCATCGAACAGAGAACAATGGATCTGCCCACAATATATCTTCCACAAACCCCTTCCCTCTATCTGTGTCCACTCATTACACCCCTTCCCTCCATCTACCACTCTACTTTCACAATCTCATAAACTCACCTGCTCATCCTCTTGAATCCCCAGCACACTTGCTCTCATTACCACCTCCCTTCTTCCCCTCACTCTCTCCCCACCTGAAGTAGCCATGTTTCCAAAACTACTTCCCTTCTCAGTTGAGGTGGGGGGAAGGGTCTTGCAAGTTATTCATGTCACATAAAAAGCATCCAGTACACCCTATCAAGTGGTTGCCATTAGAAAGGGCATCCAGCCATAGAAACCCAACCAAAGCAGACAACAGGGATTGGTGCAATCTCCAGTTCATGTGAAACCATTCAACCCATACCAACATGGAAAACAGATTTTAAAGGATGATGATGATGATCGTGATGAAATATAACTTTTCTGAAGAAGAACACATCCAATACATATTGCCTCAGTGCATGCCATACAGTAACCACTTGACTAATCTTTTATATATGATTTAATACACTATAAACAATTATATGTGGTGTCAAACTGTGCAAATCTTCCAAAAAAGTCCCATGATTAAATGTGTCAAACATGACTGATAGATTAAATATCAAGATCTATGAGTATAGATTCTCAAAGGTATTCCTTTGAATAACATTGCACAAGCTCACAGTTATATAACCCATATCACTTTGATTTCTATAAAGAAATGTAGTATTTTATGTGTGTGAAAGCATCGTCTTTCTCGGAGAGAAAACACCAAATGATTCATTGTAATTCTTAGTTTCAAAGAATTTCCATGTCAAAATTAACCTTCATGTTAACTGCGGTGATTGGACTTTTGTGGGTCAACTTTTAAGGATATATTCAAAATTCTCACAGAAATGAGTAAAAGATCTGTAAGAAAATCTTAGAAGTGGTTACGAAGAAAATCATGAACTTAAGATTAACAATGAAAGAAATTTCCTTAATTCTTGAACATGTATGATCTATATATATAGGGATACTATTAACCCTTTAGCATTTAAACCAACCATGTCCAACCCAAATATTATCCCTGTTTTATGTTCAAACCAACCAGATCAGGCCTCTTACATCTACCCTACAATGCCATCCTAGAAATAAACAATCACATCATTGAAATATTGATGCCAAGAAATGATGCATAATCAATTCAAAACATTGTTAATAAATAAGCGTTACATTTGACAGAGTAATCTGAATATTTAAGGGTTAAAGACAATTTTATCACACACATTTGGAGGATGATAGATAATGAATCAACTGCGAAGATATTTAACACAAAGAGTATCAAATGGTGTTCATCTTTAATACACAAAAATTAAGTAAATGAGTAAATGAGTATTATTTTTTCATTGCCTCTAAAGTAAGTTGAAAGGCAGTGAGCTGGCAGAAATGTTAGCACGCCGGACGAAATGCTTAGTGGTATTTCGTCCACTGCAGTGTTCTGAGTTCAAATTCCGCAGAGATCAACTTTGCCTTTCATCCTTTCGGGGTCGATAAATTAAGTACCAGTTATGCACTGGGGTCGATGTAATCGACTTAATCCGTTTGTCTGTCCTTGTTTGTCCTCTCTGTGTTTAGCCCCTTGTGGGTAGTAAAGAAAAACTCTAAAGTAAGTTGAACATAATTCTCATATGAGTGAAAGGATAATTTTCTTTCACTGTCTCCTGTTTTACAGAAAAATAAAAAATAAAAACTAAAAGAGGCCTTTACAGAATTTTGAAAACTTGATTTCCATGATAAGTGGAGTTTTGGCTTTTTAACATTAAACAAAGAACACAGTGATAAGTACTCAATGCTTGCTGTTGTTATTTTATTCTCTGTCTGGGCCCATTTTTATTTATACTGTTCCCCTTGTTCTTCTGACCTTAATAACTTTCTCTATTTACTTACTTTAGTTGTATTAGACTGAAGATTTTCTTCAATGAAACTGGTACATAAGCAATTCTCACTTCTTTAAGCATAATAATGATACAATTAGTTGTAACAGAGTTGCAGTGTGAATACCTCTGTCATATTACAAGCTAGCGAAAAGGTTTGTCCTTAAACACTAACAATGTAAAATACTAACTTTTACAATACAAACGAACTACCACTAGTTATAGTAATGAGCCTTGCTCACTATAAAACCTAACATGCACAGTTTCTATGAAGAGACACCCAAACATTTATAAATATATAACAGATCCAGTGATTACCGTAATGAGAGCTTTGTCTACTCATCAAACTGAACCAGACATGCATAATTTCTTTTAGGGAACAAAACAACTTTTACTACAGACATGATAAAACCCAGTCACATTTATCAGCACAAACACAGTTACCACACATATAAAGGAAATATATGTATCACATTCTCCTTATTCATGAACACTTAACCCTTCACACACAGAGCAAAAAATGCTACGTTTTACAAATTCTAATGACCTGTCATGGAAACTATATTCTAAGGCTCCTTCTTTGAGATCATGAAATACTTCAGTTTTTTTTTTGTTTTTGTTTTTGTTTTTAATCCCTGACAAATCAGAAGTGCATCTCATACTACAGAACTGCTCTCATATCTGAAGCAGCTGGCAAAACATCATTTACCAGCATGTTACAACCACAAGCTTAACAATGTACTGCATTATGCCTCTGTTTTTATATATTAGCTTACACAGAACTGTTTTCTTCACATGAAGAGTAAGTTGTGTGACACTAAGTGTGAGTTGAAAGAGAGTGATTCAGGAGTTATGGGAAAACAACAAACTGAATTTGATTGTTTTATGCAACAAGCAAACTTGAGAAACCAGCTGAATGTGAGTGAGTTTACAGCAGAAATTGAATTTCAACACAGCCTACACATATGGAGAAAGTATTCTGTTTGGGTCTGTGTGAGAATAGTTCCACCATTCTTTTTGAAGATAGAGGCAGGATAGAAGAATACATTGTTAAATTAGTGGCTGTGGTGAGTTGATGAGTTAGGTTTTACTGATATAGACATGATACAAGTGGATGGTGCATGCTCTGGAAATACTTTTAGCAAACTAGTAAGTGCTAGTGTTTCATGCAGAAAGTAACTTAAAATAATTAATTAACTGGAAAAAATTCTAACCCATAACAAATTAAATATTAGCCAATATACCTACATGGTGAGGAAAATAAATTTACATAGCTATGTAGACACTGGAAATAAAGATGTTATTATTTCCAGGTGGTGCAATAAATATTTAACAATGTCTAAAATCTTCTTTGGTAGTCTGAGCATCTAAATTAGATTTGTATAATTGTTTTAACATTATTTGCAGCAATGTTTCATGCATGGATCACTTTTCGTTATAACAGTGTGTTCTTTGGTGCAGCTCTGCAATGATATATGTTTATTATTTAGTTTACTACATGGCTGTAAATGCACGCCCCATCCCTCTTTCAACACACACACACACACACACAGAGTACTAAACTGCAACCTTCCATAGCTTATAAAAATAATTAACATCTTATGCCAATAAGAATATATTTGTAATCTTGATATGAAGCATCATCTTTTATCAATTTGATGTTAACCGGTCATTTTATTACTTTGTTCTTGACTCAAAAGCTAATTTGTATCAACCAAAAATATTATACCAGCTGCATTGTGTTCATGATGATCCTACAAAGCACTAATTTACGAGTAACTTTATCTTAAATTAAAGAAGTACGTGTAATTTGCTTTACGGTTGTTTAAATCTTCACTTTAATTTTCTAATCTTAAATGATTTCCATAAGTGTCAATATATGAAGTCAACAAAACACAGAATAATCAGTAATTGAAATCTAGCAGTGACACATAGTTCATCAAATTATGGTCTGTGATATGCAATTAATAGAGAAGATAGAGTCTGATACTAGACAAACACTAACTCTTTCGTTACTGTATATATTTTGAGATGCTCTGTGTTTCTTTCAATTAATTTTAAATATAACAAAGAATTTAGTAAAATAACTTAGTTATCATTCAGCTAGTGTTAGGAACAGAAATTGTGATTAAGGCTTAGTGGAAAATTTTAATTCAAAACTTATAACAAGACATTTGTACTATAGAACCAGAGCCGGTTTCAGCCAGGTTGGTAACGAAAAGGTTAAACATTATTCAAATATGATAAATTAGCCAATTCTACAATGAAAGTTCTATGAAACTATGCAAGTTATATTATTAACAGTAAGAATATCATTTCTGAGTAATAGAGAAAATGCTTGTTGTTTCTTTTTTATTCAGTACTAGCAGTATCGCCCGGCGTTGCTCGGGTTTGTTTCGACCTGCTGGAATTGGAATTTTTGAAAAGTAAAAATTTTGCATTATGTAGCTTGTTATTCTCTTCAAGTGAACATTTTTCTGGTTGAAATACACCGAAAAGTGGCGACACAGCAGTGAAAAAATCATAAAAAATAGGGATTTTCATAGAAAAAAACACCTTTTTGATGTAAATAATTTTTGGTGTTAACATGGTCCGATTTGAATTTTATCTTCTACGGAAGGAAGAGCAACCCTTCTATCATACTCTCAATTTTGGTCAACTTGCGCCGCAGGGTCTTGGAGGAGATAGTGTTACATGAAGGCTACCAAACCTGGCGCACACAGTCAACTTCAGCTTTATATAGAGATAACACACACACACACACACATATATGTATGGATGTATGTATGTATATATGTACATCTGTCCACTTCTTGCCATATTTTTATCCTTCACTTCCTACACACACACAGACACACACACACACACGCACGCACACACACACACACACACCTTAGCTTACAATTTTCTTTCAACAATTGACACTGTCATATATGTATATGTTTGCGTGTCTATGTGTGTAAAGAGAAAGTGGGAGTAAGTGTGGTAATAGGCGGAGTAAAGCCTTTGAAGTGAGAGAGGGAAATCGTAAAATATTGAGTTTTCTTGAATTTTTGCTTAATTGGGGGTGAAATTAAAAGAAATTTATATGTCATGACCGAATGGAATGTACTTGGAAAAATCATAGGTAAACTCCAATTGAAGAAATTGTGTGAGGAGTAAATCGTTATGTATTTACTTGTTTCTGTTTGCTCTGTATTTTTTTTGAGTAGTGATTTAAGGTACACTTGCAAAGAGAAAGTAGGAGAAATTATGGTAATAGCATGAGTGAAGCAGTTGAAATTAGAGAGGCAAATCGTAAAATATTTACTTTTCTCGAATTTTTGCTTAATTGGGGGTCAAATTGAAAAAACTTTATATGCCATGACCCAATCGAATCTACTTGTAAAAATCGTAGGTAAATTCCAATTGAAGAAATTCTATATTGTAGAATTGTATTAAAAAGGAACATGAGAACAGGCAGAGAAAATCTGCCTTTTATCATAAGAGATAAGAGATTAGCTTAAAAGCCACACTCCATGTGGACTTTTAAGCTAGTTTCTGTGGAAGGCTAATTGGGCCTGTAGCCCAAAACAAAAGAGAGCTAGATAGCAGGACTATAATACATCTATAATGACTATATGCCCCAGTGGTTTTTGATCAGAGGTTAAGGACAGATGAGAATTAATTCTGTAATGCAATAATTCTATTGTTCTAGTCCCAAGTTGAATTCCAACTGTTGGCCAATTTGTCTTATCACAACATAAAATTAACAATGTGAACGTCATTTATCTTCCCATTGATCTCTGACATCATCTGACAAACACCAATCAAGATGGTGTGAATCAACAAAGCTTTACCTGCTAAAATTAGCAGCCCAAATGCTTTTAAATCAGATCTCAATGCTGGATGTTCAAGAACCAAATGAAGGGCAGATTTTCAATCCCAGGATCATCCTGATTCCAAAAAAGGTAAGGGTATAATATGTCTATGTAGACCAAATGTAGACTGAGATACAAGGGTCCCAGACAGACAGAATTTTGTGTTTATTATTATAGATTTAATCTGACGTAGGAGGGTTGTGCCTATAATATTTGTAGACTCTTTTAGACTAGTGATGTTGATGCAGGAAGACAACTAGTGCTAACACCAATGATGATGAGAGGGTGCCTTGTAGAGCTTTTTTGTAAGATTAATAGATCCAAACATTTGAATGAAGTAGGGGCTCAATAAAGAGTACAGTTGAAAGATGAAGGGTGATTAAGTATCTTACTTCCTAACCACATGGTTTCAGATTTATTCCTATTGCATAGCACTTGGAGTGTCTTCTATTATAGTCCCAAGTTAACCAAAGCCTTGTGAATGTAAATTGTAAATGGAAACTGAAAGAAGCCCATCATATACGCACACAAGTGTGAGTGTCCTAGTCTTGATATCATGTGATTATTGTAAATGATTGTCAGCATCTTACAAGTAGTGTCCCTTGTTTCTAATCTTCTGTGAAAACACTTCTACCCATGGGAAAATATTGCTTTACTTGGAAATAGGAAGGGTATCAAGTCATAGAAAATCTGCCTTAACAAATTCCATCTGCCTCATATATATAAGCATTGATAAAGGCGGTGAGCTGGCAGAAATGTTAGCGTGCCGGGTGAAATGCTTAGCAGTATTTCGTCTGTCGTAACATTCTGAGTTCAAATTCCGCTGGGGTCGACTTTGCCTTTCATCCTTTCGGGGTCAATAAATAAAGTACCAGTTTCGTACTGGGGTCGATGTAATCGACTTAATCCCTTTGTCTGTCCTTGTTTGTCCCCTCTATGTTTAGCCCCTTGTGGGTAGTAAAGAAATATATATATAAACATTGAAAAGTGAACATTAAAGCAACAGCAACAACTTCCTTACAAAAATACAAAATTTTAGCAAGAGAAAATAGAAGCCTATATACAAATACAATATTGATAAACCATGTTATCATTTCAAAGGAGAACTGCATTCCATTGAGTGAAGCATGTCATAGTACATACAATATTGCAAATATAGTAAATCTATTTATTCAAAAAATAAATAGGAGTGGCTGTGTGGTAAGTAGCTTGTTTATCAACCACATGGTTCCGGGTTCAGTCCCACTGCATGGCACCTTGGACAAGTGTCTTCTACTATAGCCTCGGGCTGACCAAAGCCTTGTGAGTGGATTTGGTAGACGGAAACTGAAAGAAGCCCGTCGTATATATGTATATATATATATATATGTATGTGTGTGTATGTGTTTGTGTGTCTGTGTTTGTCCCCCTAGCATTGCTTGACAACCAAGGCTGGTGTGTTTATGTCTCCATCATTTAGCGGTTCGGCAAAAGAGACCCATAGAATAAGTACTGGGCTTACAAGGAATAAGTCCCGGGGGTCGAGTTGCTCGATTAAAGGCGGTGCTCCAGCATGGCCACAGTCAAAATGACTGAAACAAGTAAAAAAGAGAAAAAAAGAGAAGAAAGAGAAAGAAAATGAGCTGAAGAAATTACGGAATTGCCTCAGTGCCTCAGTCTTAATATCATAGGCTTTATACAGGTTTAAAGTAAGAGTTAAAAAGTAGAAGAAAAAAATTCATTGCAATAAAGGTATAGCATGGATTGAAACCTTAGTATATAATATATTGTTTAGGAGGTCATCTGAAAGAGGAATTCTTAGAGTAGATTTGTTGATACTTTCAACCATGTAAGAATAAACATCCAACAATACAAAAATAATAATAAATAAACTGTAGTGGCAACAAGGACAGAAATGGGATGCAACAAATCATTGCCAAAACTACTTTAAAAGAAAAGGTAAAAATAGAGAATCTGAGGAGACTAGTGATGGTCAACTGGAAAGGTACCTTTCCAGTTGAGCAATTAGAGTTAGTTAGAAAGGATAATATCTATAAAAACATTTGTTTCAATTATCCAAAATTTCCAAACACCTGTAACTGTGGATGGTAATATGTTACCAAAACACCCAAATTACCCAGATACTTGGTAAGAGTATTGATGTGAGAGAGAGAGAGAGGGGGGGGAGTAGTCTGACAAGAAAAGGCCAATCCAAGAAATGAGAAATACATGTAGCTCATAGAGAGGCAATTTATCTGTTAAAAAGTTTTCCCGGCAATGTTGTCAGGAAAGGTATCTAGCTGTAGAAAACCATGCCAAGCTGACATTGAAGCTCACTGCAGCCTTGCAGCTTGCTGGATCCTGATAAAAGCTGTCCAACCAGACAATGGATGATGTTTCCCCCATCTAATACCTTATTAGACGGGAACCAAGAAATCTTTAAGACATGGCAACTATATGCATGAGTTATTGATAGGGAACTGATGGTGAAACAAAGGGGAGTTTTGATGAATGTTTAGTTGAGAACAAAACAAGTGGCAAATGTGGAGGGGGTTTTGTGGTGGTGCGGAAGAAGTGCTGTTTACAATATCATATTGGTTGACAAACTGTGAATACAGGAATTCTATACAATTGAAAGAGATCCTGTGACAGTGGATTAGAACCAATTGAATTATAGGAAGAAGGAGAGTTTTTACACTACTCTCTCTTTTACTCTTTTACTTGTTTCAGTCATTTGACTGCGGCCATGCTGGAGCACCGCCTTTAGTCGAGCAACACTCGACCCCGGGACTTATTCTTTGTAAGCCCAGTACCTATTCTATCGGTCTCTCTTGCTGAACTGCTAAGTGACGGGGACATAAACACACCAGCATCAGTTGTCAAGCAATGCTAGGGGGACAAACACAGGCACACACGTACACACATATATATATACATATATACGACGGGCTTCTTTCAGTTTCCGTCTACCAAATCCACTCACAAGGCTTTGGTCGGCCTGAGGCTATAGTAGAAGACACTTGCCCAAGGTGCCACGCAGTGGGACTGAACCCGGAACCATGTGGTTGGTAAGCAAGCTACTTACCACACAGCCACTCCTGCGCCTACTAGGTAATATTAATACACAAAGGCACATCATTTGCATTTTTATGGTAGTCTTTCAGGCAGGGATGGCCCTAGGACTGCTGGTGCCCCAGACAAGCTGAACTTCAGTGCCCTTACAGGTATACTTGTTTAAAACTTTCACCAGGAGAAAAACTGAAAATGTCAACTAAAAAGCACATGGCATCCTGGTTGATTGCCTGAGTTGCTGGTACCTTGAGCCAGCCCTGCTTGCAGGGGCAGTATTGATGCATAGATGCCTTCCACAAAGTGATGATGGTCTATAACTTGCTCCAGGAATTTTACAACTGCAATTTTTAACAAATACATTCATTTCCATTTAGTTATTTCTTTTCTTTTTTTTTTGTACATTCTGATAACAATTTTGTGAATGTAAAAGTATTGAGGTAACACTATAGTGTCCATTTTAGAATACTTTAGCAGAGATGATGTACTGAACAAATATAATGATAACTTACAAAATAAAACCCCAATCCCCTGTCAATGATGAAGCAAAATTTTACTCACTAAAACTGTCCAGTTCACATACCCTTGCCTCATCAACCTCTCATCCATATCCTCAAAACTACGTAAGCAAATATGTTCCACAATTGCATCCCTCTAGAACTTTTTCCAATGTTTTTTTTTTTTACCTAACCCATAACTTAAAAAAATTCTTTCAAAACATTAACCCCAGTAATTCTCCCACCATCACAGTTAAATTTGATCTTCAGTCATGGAATACTTGGAAAGTGTATGGGTCCTCCTCTTTCTTCTAAAAGAAAATACATTTTAAAAAGGCAATATTTTCAAGTAGTAAATTTTGATAACAACTTACTCCCACTAGTATGGCTTGAATGCTTTCCTCAGAACGTGACACTCTCCATAACAAAGTACAACAAGCTGATCCTAAACTTGAGGTATAATCCGATTGTTGATTAATCTGTTCACTCAGTTCTCGGACTTGCTGAGACAATTGAAGGTTACGCTGAAATGTGAAATATGGAATGAGTTAAATTATTTCAGATTCTGTCAAAATTGTAATAATTGTTCACTAAAGATAAACTTTCAATAAAAATGTTATTCCTTTTCAAATACATGAAAAAATTATTTCAATGAAAACTATCTAATTAACTGGTGTTGCCAAATGAAAATAAATAAGAAAAATTATATTAATGACTTTATTTTTAAAAAAGCATAGAAATTAAACCTTTGCTAATATATCTGAATTAGCATCTAACAAATCTTCTAAGTCATTGAATCTCTCAGTAACTCTAACACAGCAATCTTGCTTCTGAGGGAAAAATCAGAATGAAAATATGAGGGAAGATGTTAAGAAAAGTTTTGAGAGAAAGAGAATAATTCTGTCCATGGAATCTCTATTATGTTTTTCCACTTCAATAACGGAATCTTGTTGAGATGTATACATCTTGACAAGTTTTTATTATCAAACTGGAAGAAACCCCCCCCCAGCCTTCCACCCACTGAATTAGCACACTGTTAAATTCACTTTATCCTTTTCTTCATACAATTACTTCCACTAAATATATATATATTTAGATGTAAACAGCCAAAATCAACAATATCCTTCATTTAACAGGTTAAAGGGGCATGACCAAAATTTAAAAAATGGAATTATTCCATTTCCCTAAAAATGTCTAATGTTTTGCTTCTATTTTGTTTTTCTTGCATTTCCTTGTGGAGTATTCATGCTAATTGAGCCTGACTGATTGCCAGATCATGCAAGATACACTATAGAAGTCTGACAACTGCACTAACTGAACATGA
This sequence comes from Octopus sinensis, assembly GCF_006345805.1. Classification (NCBI taxonomy): domain Eukaryota; kingdom Metazoa; phylum Mollusca; class Cephalopoda; order Octopoda; family Octopodidae; genus Octopus; species Octopus sinensis. The sequence continues at coordinate 15,264,390 of NC_043001.1, forward strand.
AACTTGAAGTAGCTCAAGTATAATGCCTGTTTTCACATATATATAATATATATATAACACAGCATTTTTGTGACTACTTATATGTCTATAAATTCATCCATCCAACCCATGCTGGCATGGGTTGGATGGATGGGTGTGTGTGTGTGTGTGTGCTAATATTCTTGCTGTACAATACAATACTAAATCTAGCATCAAAAATATTTTACTGGCAACACTAATTTTTAACATCTTTTTATACTTAATTCAGTTCTCTCTCCACTAACAACAACAAAAATATGCAACAATAGAAATGGAAAGATAAGGATATGAAGATACAGACATATTCAATCTCTTAACCATTTTAGAATACATCCAAGACATCCTTCTAAAACAATTAGGAAACAAAAATCATACAAGTTACAATATGTAAAATAACCAATTTACATTAAAAACTAAAAATGCATGTTATATATAAAACCAGACATAAATATCAAAGGCTTAACACTCCTGAAACTTTTAATTTCATGCACCTGCAGAAGAATTACTAAGCAACAAATTGTAAAACCATTATTCTTTACTCTATGCACTAACCTATTTCAAAGTGTTTTTGATTGATTCAAAAGACAATCATAATTCAGTCCTTATTCAACTAGAAAATCTTACTGTATACATTCAGCATCTGATTATTCTCTGTTATTCATTCATCAGTAATGCACCCAACACACCCTTATATGGTGATTATCAAAGTATCTGACTCTCTCAATATGTCAACAAATATTCATACATCTATTGCTTTGTTAATGGATGGCTCTTCCCAATCCCAAAATCTATGTAACTAACACTCCTAACCCACATAGACATTAGATTATACACAAACAGAATTTATGATCATGAAAATCTTAACAGCTAATTCATAGTCTGTTCATATTTATGCATAATGTCTGATTGCAAACATTAAACAAATGTGTAAGCCTACATTTGATATTAGCTGAATAGTCTATCCTCATCATAATCAACATGCTTTTTCCATGCTGAGATGAGATGGACTGGTTGTCATGGACTGAGTCGATTTTTATTTGAAGTTACTGCCTGCCTAGATGAATCATGGATCATCCTGTCTCAACCATACATTCCAATTTTTGGCATGGTTTATGATTGCATATCTTTCCCCATCACCTGCCACTTTATAGATTGTACTGGGTGCATTTTATCATACCACGAGCACTAGAAAATTTACCCTGTACTTGGCAAGATAAGGGAGTCTACTTTACCCCATGATATTTCTATTCAGTCATCAAACACTTGACAGCCTGCACTGAGTGTTAGTATCATCATTGCAGAAGGCTGCCTTTTGCTCAAATGCATGTAACAAAGTGGACTCTGCTAAAAGGAACCTGGAACCAGGTGATATAAAATCAAATTATGGATTAAGTCTACTACACAAGTGTGGAGGCACATGACCTAGTGGTTAGAGCAGAGGACTCGCAGTTGAGGGATCGTAGGTTCAAATCTCAGACCGGGTGATGTCTGTGTTTATGAGTGAAACACCGAAGCTCTACACAGCTTTGGCAGAAGGTAATGGTGAACTTCTACTTCTGCTGACTCTTTTGCCACAACTTTCGCTCACTCTTATCTCCTGCATCTAGCAGTTCACCAGTAATGGGCCAGTGTCCTGTCCGGGAGAGGAACCTATACACCAGTGAGACTGGCCCATATGAGCCAGGCATGGCTTGAGAAGGAAAAAACAACAACAACAACACGACACAAGTAGGCTACAGCATCATTTCAACTGTACTCACTCAATTCAGATAATTAAAATTTATATTAATTAGAACCATTTTCCATTGATTATTTTAAATCTAAGAAAAAGCAAATTTTATTTAAAACTTATATTCCTGATGAAGAGAATAACCCAGAAATCATGATACACAGATATTGTTTTGAGCTGAGTGGGGGTGCTAGATTCCCTTGTTCAAAAATGTTAGGACACAGATTGTGTGATATAGCCAGCTGGAGACGATGTCTCATGGGGCTGAATTACCGCAACATTTGTCCTAGACCAGGACTGCCATGTTATGTTGGCAATCAATCATTACTACAAAGTACTGTTGCTGAATATCTCACATTGTGAGATTTAAAAATAGTAATAATTTATAAATCAGTGACTAGTTATCACTGAAAACTATATATTTTGAACAGGAATTTAGCAGCGTCATCTCTAGCCGAACAATTATTCTGCGCTGATGAAGGGAAATAACCCGGAAATCACGATACACAGATATTGTTTTGAGCTGAGTGGGGGTGCTAGATTCCCTTGTTCGAAAATATAAGGACACAGATCGTGTCATATAGCCAGCTGGAGATGATGTCTCCTGGGGCTAAATGACAGCAACATTCGTCCTAGACCGGGACAGCCATGTTATGTTGGCAAACAATCTTCATATTCATGTAATGTCTTATTTTTTTATAATCAGTAAGGCAATATTTATTGTAAAAATAAATATATCAAGTTAGAAACCAAACAAAAAAATGAAATGAACTAAAAATCACACAAATGTAGCTATTTGTTTTCTCTATATTGTTTTGTTTTTCACATGAAGGATTAGTTTCACAGTAATAAAAGTTAATGATACATTAAAATGTTGTTTTTTTTTCCCACATAAATAATGTAATTAGAATACATTCGAATATGTAAAGTGAAGAAATAATTCTCCAATATTTCTGATCATAGGTAAAGCATTAAACTGAAGCAAACTACTTCAGACCTCCCAGGTAGTAAAAAAAAAAAAAACATCCTTTAAAATGAAGAACAATTTAGAAAAATGATAAAAAAAAAATAAAGAGATATAATGAGTGATGATGACAGACAAAAGATGTAGTAGTAGTAAAAATAATAATAATAATAATAATAAGTTATCTGTAGAGTAACAGTAAGGGAACATGTTAAAAGGGTAGAAAGCTATGATGACATAATTAAGAGATTAGAGCAGAAAAGAAGAAAAAAAAAATTGTCAGATAAAGAATATGTTTTCCTACTATCACTTAACTCTGTGGAGACAAGTCTATTGATGTTTTTACACTAAAGTAGGAGATACAAAAAAAAAAGTGTAATTATTTAAAATTCTACAAACCATCTTCCATCTGAATCAACATCATATATTTATTACACACACACACACACACATATCTTGAAGAGGGGAACTTTTCTTCTTTCTAGCACAAAAATAGTGGGGATGATAAACTGACATAGTCATCTTATTACAATTTTTTCTACACCAGGCACAAAGCCCCAAATTTTTTTTGGGGGGAGGGGGCCAGTTGATTAGGTTGACCCCAGTATGCAACTGGTACTTAATTTCTTGACCCTGAAAGGATGAAAGGCAAAGTTGACTTTGGCGGAATTTGAACTTAGAACATAAAGACAGATGAAATACCGCTAAACATTTTGCCCAGTGTGCTAACATTTCTACCAGCTCACCACCTAAATAATCTTTTCTACTCTAGGCACAAAGCTGGAAATTTCTGGGGAGGTGGCCAGTTGATTAGATCGACTCCAGTATGCAACAGGTATTTAATTTATCAATCCCAAAAGGATGAAAGACAAAGTCGACCTTGGCAGAATTTGAACTCAAAACAAAGACAGACGAAATACTGCTAAGCATTTTGCCCGGCATGCTAACGTTTCTGCCAGCTCATTGCCTTAGTCATCTGATTATAATGCGAAGGCAAAAAGCTAGGCAAAGTGACAGCAATCTAATATTAATTCTGTAGAAGAGTTAAAAATTAAAATGGATGTGAATAGTCAAAACTTCATATATGTAAGTTACTTTTGTACCAAGCCAGAACAATAGAGGAGTTGCTGTAATTGAGTCCTAGGTCAGTCCTCATTATGCAGATCCTATGTTCAAAGTGCTCCAGCTGTAACCCTTCTGTTTTTTTCTTCTTTGTTCTTAGGCATAATGTATCCAGGCCTAAATTATTGAATGTGTCCAGCAATCTTTAAAATGGTAGGAAGTTATGAGGGAAATTTAGCTGCTATTTCTAGCAGATAAAGTGACTTAATCTATTAAATGGAGAGATATTGAAACAAAGAATATATATATTTTCATGAGTTTCATTACTTTTTTTTAACTCCTTAAACTTTACTCATCATTGTAATGATAAAAATGAAGCAACAAAATCAAAGCAAATCAAGGTTTCTATATAAAACAATTAAATTTACATCAAAACAAAATTGAATTTATCCATTTAATACCAGCACTTTTAAGATTTTATAAATACAATATAGAATGGTACAAGCATGGTAGTCTGGTGAAAGCATTCTCTCATGTTATTACGGGTTCAATCCCATGGTGCATCACCTCAAAATATCAGGCTGAGTAAAAGGTAGCAATGTTTTGAAACATGAAATTCATCAGAATATATTTCAACAATGTGAAAATTCTATTCATCAAAGTAAAAACCATTATAATCAACACATTTTTGCCAAGTTACAAGTTTGTTTATTCCGGTAATGTAAAAATCTGGAGTTCTGGAGCTGATGAACTCTTTGAATGCATTTTCAGCATCAGTTTGATTTTTGAACTCTTTCTCTTGCAGGGAACTATCAAGGCACTTGAAAAAGTGGTAGTTGGTAGGAGAAAGATCTAGGGAATAAGCTGGATGGGGAAGAACTTCATAGCCAAGTACCCTCGACTTCTGGAGCATCATTAGTGAAATGTGTGGTCGAGCATTGTTATAAAGAATGATTGACCCTCTTCTGGGGATGGAGGAATGGCAGTTTTTTGTTCATTTTGGCAATTTCATAGCAATATGTTTCTAAAGTAATGTTTTTTCTGGGTTTTAAGAAGTTATAGTGGATGAGTCTAGCAGTACACCACCAAACAGTCAGCATAGCTTTCTTTTTGAAGAGCTCAGATTCAGGGAAGGTTTTCAGTGCTTTATTTTGGTCTGCGAAGAACATTTTTTATTATTGTACAGAATCCACTTTTCATTGCAAGTTAAAATACAGTTGAGAAATGGATCGGTCTGGTTATGGAGAAGAAGCGACGAGCAAATTTCATATTTGCACATTTGCTGATTTTTATTTAAATCATGTGGTACCCATTTGCTGAGCTTTTTTGATTTTCCAATCGCATGCAAATGGCTGCAAGCAATTTTCTGGCTGACTTGAAGTTCTTTTGCCAGTTCTTGTGTGGTTTTATGTGGATCTTTCTCAATGACAGTCTTTGATTGTCCATCACCGATGACAGGTGGGCATCCACTACGCTCGCAATCTTCAAGGCTCAGGTCTCCACTGTGAAATCATTTAAACCATTTTTGAGTTGACCACTCACTGCTCATTTCCTCACAAAATGTTTCGTCAATATCAGTTGCTTTACGTCCTTTTTTTGGAGATGAATAGCAAAATTGCTCCAATATCGCGCTTTGACAGTTCCATTTCAGATGATTGTAACAACGGTGAAAAACAATCAATGTTAATTTATTGATGCATTTGGGTAAATCTATGTCTTTATGATCAGACAATTGCAAAAAAATGTTTTAAAAAATTCAAAACTCTGCAAAAATCCGGTACAAATTCTTCATGGTTCAAAATGTTGCTTACTTTTTGCTCAACCTGATAATTTCTTCTATCAAAGCCTCATGTTGACCATTATTTTGTGAGATAAATTTGATAGAAGTCAACTGCAGGAATTAATTTGGTATGTGTTTTCATGAATAAATGTATGTACATATAAATGTGCATGTATATACGTTTGCATGTATATATGTTTATATGCATGCATATATATACGTTTGTGATGTGATGGGAAAAGCAAGAAGATCTTAACAGAAATATTCTATGGTGTTTATATCTGATTACATCATGTCAATGTCCATATTGTATTTCGTACCTTATGAGAACAATGAAATAAATGAAACACTATATGAGCCTAAATTATGTGATTAGAACCCTTGAAGGCAGTTACCTAGCAAGGTTACAGTTCAATGACTAAAGCTAGTAAAACAATAAGATGATCATCAGTATTACTCATCTTTTTACTTTTTTTTTTGGTTGTCAAATACTGTTTCATAAAATTAAACATAATCACACATGAGACTAGTGGTGTGAAATTAAGTAAAATTAAGATGTGACTCATAAAATGACTATGAACTAAAAATTTCACCTTATATTTTATTGAATCAATGAGCAACAATATTTTAGGGACTTGGTATATTGTTAAACATAAAAAAACTAAAAACTTTTGTTAGTCTTAATTTGTTTAAAGCTCTTCATTAATGAAAAAGGGAGCATTCTGTATTCTAAATGGCAATTTGAAAGCATATTAATATGCAACACAAAGTATACCTTCCAATCCAAAGTATTTTCATAAATTTTTCCTAAACATCCACGCTTGTTTTGAGATTTTTAGCTAACCATAGTTTCATGCTTTGAGTATATAAAGCTTTCCTTTCATAAGTTCCAAGTTACTCTGGTGGCTCAAAAAAAAATTAGGAATATGTATTGTATATAATGCATGGATGCCAGGAAAATACATCTTGTGAATCACATGTGATGCACAGGACAAGCAAAGGGTTAATATATTGCTACCACAAGGCAATGAGCTGGGTGAAATGTTAGCATGCTGAGCGAAATGCTTAGTGGTATTTCGTCTCCTGTTACGTTCTGTGTTCAAATTCTGCCGAGGCTGACTTTGCCTTTCATCCTTTCGCGGTCAATTAAATAAGTAGCAGTTATGCACTGGGGTTCATGTAATCGACTTAATCTCTTTGTCTGTTCTTGTTTGTCCCTTCTATGTTTAGCCCCCTGTGGGCAATAAAGAAATAAATATATTGCTACCACAAGGATTACGAATTTAGAGATAAGGCAAATGCCACCAAAACACAAAATTCATAGAAGAAAAAAACAAACGGTCAGGTCTTTGGGTATCAAAGTAAGCCATTCATACACAGACATCTGAATTGGAAATATTAATCTAGCACTGATATTGAGTATTGTATTCTAAATTTGTCCATATTTGTCCAGGCGCAGGAGTGGCTGTGTGGTAAGTAGCTTGCTAACCAACCACATGGTTCCGGGTTCAGTCCCACTGCATGGCATCTTGGGCAAGTGTCTTCCTCTATAGCCCCGGGCTGACCAATGCCTTGTGAGTGGATTTGGTAGACGGAAACTGAAAGAAGCCTGTCGTATATATATATATATATATATATATATATATGTGTGTGTGTGTATGTGTATGTGTGTGTATGTGTATGTGTGTGTGTCTGTGTTTGTCCCCCTAGCATTGCTTGACAACCGATGCTGGTGTGTTTACGTCCCCGTCACTTAGCGGTTCGGCAAAAGAGACCGATAGAATAAGTACTGGGCTTACAAAGAATAAGTCCCGGGGTCGATTTGCTCGACTAAAGGCGGTGCTCCAGCATGGCCGCAATCAAATGACTGAAACAAGTAAAAAAAGAGAGTATCCTTTCCGCAATCAGGCACCAGGTTAATAACCACAATGCAGCTGTTCCAAACATGGCAATAAAAAAAAATGGGTAAATTTGTAATAAACTTCAGTCACACACTGGACACTGTTTCTTATAGTAATGTTTTATTGATTACACTAATATTTTTATTTACGAGAGATCCATTTACATTCCAGGAACACATGCAAATGAATCATTTGGTTTCTTATTCCTTTATCCAGCCATAAATGCCAAAAAGCTGGTTAAAATCACAATCAAGTATGTAGGTATATATACGTACACAAACTCTTGCCAATGTTAAATGACAGAAACATTTTGGTTGTTAGGGGAAGATTTCTTTTTAAGTTTTTTTTTGTTACCTGTTGGAATGAGAACCTTTTTTCATTTTATATCATAGAGAAATAGTTCCTAAGGCAAAAGAATTTGGGTAGTTCTGAAATATCCAACTAGAAAGTCTTAACTTTAAGTAATTATCTTAAGATATTAACATTCTTCTCCTCAAGCTTGTGGCTCATTTTCAAACATTTTAGTTATTCATAGTAGGGTTGTTGTCATTTAACACAGGTCAAGATGAATGAGAAAAATCTCTAATTAAAGGCATTCCATCCACGATACCCCCACCTTTCTTTTTAGAAATGTCTACAACTACAAAACAGTAAACTGAGATTTTTTTTTTTTAATGGCTGCTATTTTTAGCAAGTCAAACAACCATACATCCCACCCCATATTCGCTTGTCATAGTAGAGTAATTGGTGTTGCTGTTTAAGATTCCTTTGTATATCAACTGATTCCAAAAGTTTTCCCCAATTTAACATTTCCATTGTAACAATCCAGTCCACTCTACTTGAAGTGAATTGAATTGACTTGATTTCAAAATAAAAATAATTTATTTAAACTAGTTGCAACATTATAATAAATTCTTTAAAATTCATACTCTCCATGAATGTCACATCGATAAAATGATTCCATCTATTTATACTTAAAAGTTTTACTCTGTGCATCCTAGTTTTAGAACAGGTACACTATACAGTTCTATATTTAAGAGATGAGGAATTATGTAGCACAGACCCCAAGATTCCAATTTCGATTCCAGGCAGTGACCTGAATAATAATAATAATAATAATAATAATAATAATAATAATAATAATAATAACAACATCAAAAAATACCTTAGGAATGAGAACCCAGGTTCAAAATTTCCCCAAGATATCTGATGAAGGCTGGAGGGTATATTAGCCAAAACATTGTGTTAACAACAAACAAGATGCGGACAAATATCCGTCAAATGTAAATAATGTAAATAATGTACAGTGTGTCTTGGAAGCTGTAGCTAAAAGAGGTGGAGATTGAAAGAGCAACTGAATAAAACCTGCTGTCTCAAAAAGGCTTTCCAATCTGTGCCAGCATGAAAAAGAAAATACAAAACAATATAAATATATATTCAAAACCTAGACACCATCATCTCCAGGTATTACTACCTCAAGCTGAAAAATCAGCAATGAGAAAATAATAGTGAGTATTAAAGGCTGATTAAAAATAATTATGTAATGAGAAAACAAACTGCTAGATTATCATTTAATGTCTGTTTTCCCTGCTGGCATGGACTGGATAGTTTGACAGATGTTGGCAAAATCAGGAGCTGTACCAGGCTCCATTGTCTGTTTTGGCAGGGTTTATACAGCCGGATGCTCCACTTTACAGAGTGTACTAGGTACCTTTTAAGTGGCACCATCACTAGTACTTCTTACATAGCACCAGTACCAGGGCTTTTTACATGGCACCTTCACCAACAGGGTCACCAAGTATCTTGCAAGACAAAGACCCCCTAAACTGGGAGGTGGGAGTAGTATTGAGGGGGTGGTTTTGTGCCAGTTGATGAGAGATTAAAGGTATAAGGGGACAGGGATGGGTGTCTTGTTGTAGAGTAGATACATGGATACTCAGTTGGAAAAGAAAGGAAAATGAGTTTGAGAATAAGAAGATAAGAGAGATGATGGCAAAGATAGGTGATTGGTGGAAACAGTAGGTGGGGAAGACAATGGGAAAAAGAAGTGGTTTGAGGTGGGGGAAGAACAAAGGTAACTGAGAAAGCAGGGGCAGGTGAGAGTAATATGCACCTATTCTGCTCTTAGGTGAGAGGCGTGACATATGTTAGGGGGTGAATGAAATGTGTCTGTGTGTGTGTGTGGTGGGGAGTGATTGATGAGGCAGAGAGGATGGAAGTGAGGTTGGGCAGAGCCCTGCATAGACAAGCATTACAAAGGTGGGTTTAGGATAACAATTCTGCTGTGGTGGAAAGGTCTTTTTGAGTAGAGCAAGGTACCAGATGTCTTGGTCATTTGTCATCCCTATTGTAAGGTATTAATATTATTATAGCAATTTTGGTAACGGTAGAGACAACTCCAAACATGATGCAGTCATATTTATCCCTCTTACACAAAATATTGACTTTACTCTATTTGCAAATGTAACGCAGAGAGAATCACTAAGTAGATGCACAAAAAAGTACACACAGAGATATGAAAATTATCAGATTTTAAAGATCAAATCCCTACAAGAAAATTACTCTTAATTAACTTCCTTGATGCTAATTGCATCAAATGTATTGATAGTAAGTCAAATATTATTTTTCTCAAGGATGGAAACTGAGTAATTAACGTCAAATATTTTAAAACAATATACCTATTTTCATATCTACTCATATACAGTATTATACATCTACTCAGATAATTCTCTCATCTTTATTTCAGAAACTGCTGTGTAGTTTGAAGAGATCTAATAAGACTGAAACATGTTAAAAATTATAACCCATACTTCCTGAAATGGTTAAAACAATATTAGTCATTGAGCTTAATGTCTTCTCTTCACCGTATAATTATTTTAAATGAAATATTTAATACTTCTTAAATTAAGTAAGTTAACACTACCATTTATTTATCTATTTATTCATTTATTTATATTTATTTTTCCTGTGGTTGGCAATTGTGAACAATTTCCCTTGGTGATATATTTGTTAACAATTTCTTGCGACTGAAGATCATTTAATACTTTAACATGAAAAATAATAGTAAAAGACAGGCAGTAATATTTTGTTAACCATTTTCCAAGAACTACGATTCCATATGTCTTCTACTTTTCATCAGTTTATGCACGTAAATTTTCAGTGAGCTATTTTATCAAAAACGTGAGCCCTAATATTCTCTACAACATGGGTGTTCTAGGACAGTATCTGTAACATTACATTGACTGCTAGGGAGATGTTCACATAAACTGATAAAGAATGGCATACGCAAAAATAAACAAAAGACAAAAAGACGAAATACAACTTCAACTCAGATTATTTTCTTTTCATTGAGGCCCATAGAAAACAGAGCCAACAATAAATTTGAAAAAACCCCCAAAAAACTAGAGAGTGATAGTATCATGATGCTATCAAGAAAAGAAAAATATGTCAACAACAACAGAAAAAAAAAAAGAAAAGCCATTACTCTTTTAGAATAATTTCTTAAATGATAGAGCTATTAATGATAACTTTTGTTTCTAAAGATTCTGACTTTTTCAAAGCAGATGGTTGCAATTACATAGACACACAAAACAATATCTCGCTTCCTTAAGAATAGCTAAAAAAAAAAATACTTTAGTCCTAAGTTTATATATATAAAATAGAAATTAATTACATTGTTATTGAAAGTGAGTAACAGACAAAAAAAAAAAAAGATTGATAGGTTTATGAAATGGCTCTATGGCTCGGGCAGATATCCACTACTAGTTAATCTATAAATACATTTATACTATATATATCTATATCACTGCTGACCTTGCCACTACAAGAACTATTATCATTTTCTATTAATCTACCTACCTCACATTAAGAAAATAACAAAATCTTTTCAGAAAGAAGTGGTATTTTGTTTCATAAATGTCTCCATATCAGTTAGACACATATAAACCATTAGTGAGGGCTGCATTGTCATACTCCTTTTCATTTAGATTTCATAAATGCTATCTTCAGCAAGTCACCCTTTTGACAAGTTTCAATATATAATTCTTAATTAGATGACTGAGAAGCTTTCCAAACAAAGAATGCAACTTAAAAATATAAACAACAAAAACACACACACAAACATATACATACACTAAAATCACAAATATGGCCTGGAAACAATGGATATAATCAAATCTAAAAGCTGCGTGACCAGAAAAATATCTTACTCTATGAGACACAATGTCAGTAGCACTATAAAGCTGATAAAAAGGTGAAGAAAGCTAATACATGAAATGACAGTAACATGCAGCTTATATATATATATATATATATATATATATATATATATATATATATATATATATATATATATATACTAGCAGCATAGCCCGGCGTTGCCCGGGTATGTAAGAGCCCCTAGTAGGCAACGACTAATCCCAATCTAGTCCTTTCCCTCTAGGGAACGAAGGCGCATGTGTAGGTTGCAATGTCTTCTCTTCACTCCCAAATAACTATCAAACAGCTATCGATAATTCAACCCAACCAATTCCTACCAGGAAGAAATTACATTCGAGACTTTACCCCAATAGCTGCTGCAGCCGCAAGTTATTCAAATACTTTTTTTGTTTACACTTTCTTTATAACTACCACCCCAAACGTTTTACCTTAAATTTTTGACGTACCCTAAGGGTCCTCGGACGCTACTTGCAAACTCTTGGTTTATTATAAACCGCTTTTGTCGTGTGCACCAAAAAACCTTTTCCATTCGTTTGTTCAGTTTGGTCACTTTTGACTTTTTCGTTGTTGTCACTCACATTGCTGCCCGCTTTTTTGCCATTTTTGTACATTTTTATACATTTTAGGATACTTACCCCACGTGTTCCGAGAGTTAAAAAGGTCGAGTTGCGTCCCCTAGACAGTCTATAGAAAATGTGTTGCATATAAAAAGCTTAGATTCTCGACCCATGTCGAATTTATCGTTTTTTTTCAGAACTGGGGGAACTTTTCAAAATTTTCGCTGCGTTAGTTTTGAATTATGACATTGGGCTATGTGTGTGTCAAGTTTCATCAGAATCAGTTGAAAGCCGTGGTCAGGGTGAGGGTACAACCTGACAGACACACAGACAGACAAACTGCCGTTTATATATAGAGAGATAAGAAATATACAGAGAAATACAGAAGAGAAGCCTTAAAATATGGAGGGAGCAGTTATGAGAAGTTGAAAAGCTTCAACCTTTCTCAAAGGAGTTAACAATGTTTGTGCTACACAGTCTGAATTGGTAAATAAGACCATTGTTAGAGCCGTGGTTCTTTAAGAATGGCAGAAAGTGAAATATCGATAAAAAGGTTGAATAGATCATAAAATATTCATTAGAACAGAGAATAAAAATAAAACATCAGTTGCTCATCAATAAAACTTCCTGTTACTATTATTATTATTATTATTGCTAAAGCAGCAAGGTGGCAGAATTGTTAGCATGCTGGGCAAAATGCTTAGTGGCATTTTGCCCGTTGCTACGTTCCGAGTTCAAATTCTGCCAAAGTCAATTTTGCCTTTCATCTTTTCGGGGTTGATTAAACAAGTAGCAGTTAAGCACTGGGGTTGATGTAACCAAATTAATCTCTTCCCCAAAATTTGAGGCCTTGTGCTTACAGTAGAAAGGATTATTATTATTATTGTTGCTCAGTCACAAATCAACTCTAATCGAGCAGACCTAGCATGAAAGCATTCCAGCCATGACCATGTCACCTTATTTTCAGACAATATTATCTTACTGTATCTTTTTTTTTTTTTACTTATTTCACTCCTTGGCCATGCTGGGGCACCACCTTGAAGGTTGTAACTGAATGAATTGACGCCAGGACTTTTTTTTAAAGCCTGATACTTATTCTATCAGTCTCATTTGCTGAACAGGGACATAACTAAACCAACATCAGTTCTTAAAGATGATAAAGTGAGGCTTGGAGGGAATCTGGTGGTTATTTCTAACAGGTTAAGTAAACAGGTGGAGGATCCATCATTGTTTCAGAAACTTCCTGTTGAGACTGATGTTTACATAACAAAATTGTTAAATTTCATACACTTCAATCATATGAATTTGATGGATTTGTAGCGGGATGAGTAGCGAAATGTGATGTTGCTGATGGTTCAATGTATGCTGTGGGGTGCAGCAGATGAAGATAGGAATGTTGGGCTGACATCAAAGGACAACAATGAGGAAAGAATAGGAATGCTGTTTTCATAATGTATTTGGTTAACAGTTGCATTTATGTATTGGATACAGAAAGCTCGATTTGAAAATATGAACAAATTTGCCGCTACATAAGGTTACCAAACTACTTCGAGTTGGTGAAGTAAAAACAGAAGAAAGAGCATGTTGATGGGACAAGATAGTACAGAGCCATATTTTGCGTGTGTGTGTGCTTGCCATTTGGTCATGTTGTGTTGTTTTTCTGTGTTGTCTGTTTGTGTCTTCACATGTTACTGTCTTGTATCACTGGTCACTGCTTGCTTATCTCCTGCTATCTGGCTCTCTATCTCAATCATGAAGCTGCCTGTCTGCTCATTGCCATCTATCTGGCTCACTGGCGTGTGTCTAAGGAAACCATATTTATAATGGTCATCCTAGCTAGAAGGACGGACATACCATAGGAGTAGTTTGTACTTATTTAGGTATGTACTGGTATGAACCAGGAAATGTGTGCCTGTTACACAATCATGGACGAAAAATAGGTGACTTTGTGGATGAGAGCCAAGGAAATCCCATCACGTTCAACTCCTGGCTGATTCGTTTCCCGAATGGGATGTCGAGAATGGGTATGGAGTTGTGCATTTCTGCACCCATGTTTCAAATGTATGGTGGTACTAACATGTTTCCTGTGAAGTATGAGAGGCACTGGGAATTTGTGGCTACCTACCAAATTGACGCGATCGGCTGCTACCTCGATGGGGGATAACAAATGATAGGGCTTGTATCTGCACTGTCAGGGTTTGTATTTCTGATACCCGCTGTGCCACCAATGAATGCAAGTTCGCAATTTCTGAAGCAATGGGTAATGAAAAGAAAGGATTGGTGGAAGGAATCGCTGCCTGGAATGGCTCTCTATCTCAATCATGATGCTGCTTGTCTGCTCATTCCTGTCTATCTGGCTCACTGGCATGTATCTAAGGGAACCATATTTGTAATGGTCATCCTAGCTAGAAAGAAGGATATACCATAGGAGTAGTTTGTACTTATTTAGGTCACTTGTTGTCCATCTGAACTTTCCATGATACAGCCGAAGTTGAAGGTTGAGTGGAAACTCATCCGTCACTTCTTACAGGACAAAGAAATTTTTCATGCCTGGTCAACCCATAGTGGTGGATCAAGCAAAGGAGAATCCTTAGATTCGGGTTTTGAATCTTAGCCCGGAAAATAAAATATAGCTTTTACAGACTGTTCAATTATCAGATAATTGTTATAATTACAAATTCTGTTGTTCTTTGGTTTGTTTATTACTGGTTTAGTCTGAAGAAAAAAATCGTGCCTATCACTTTTGAAAGTACTCTAAAACATGAGACTTAGATTAAATGGTGAGGGCATTCCAGAGGGATGACATTTTGAGAAAGAAGGATTGAGAATAGTGGTTAGTATAGAGCCTAAGGGTTTACCAGAGTTAAAAATACCATCTGATCCTTGGATGCTCTATCATGGTTCACTACTCAAGATAGATTTCTAATCTGAGAATAATTTGCCCCACCAGTTTCAGTGTTATGGAAAAGGATTTTAGTTGCTGCTCTCCCTCCTGGTTAAAATCATTTAAAAAAAAAAAAAACGAAATAAGAAAAAGCAGTCTCCATATGCTTTTATTTGCTTGTGAATGTACGCATGTATGTACAATATCTCTGTCTATATAAAATGCTTTAGTTTACATATTTTACAAATGTACATTAGTTATTTGTTGACAGTCTAAACTTTCAAGTTGGATATTCTGAAGGTAATAAAAGAAGTAGATGGTAGCAGGTTTTAAGTAAGCAAATAGTTTCTAATGTAAAAGTAAATATTTCACCATGGCAATAGAAATTAATAATTTTTTTCTTTTTTTTTTTTACTGTAAAATACATTTTAATACACATTTAAACCTTATCGTGTTGCAGCAAAATGCAAATATCTATTACAAATCAGTTTTGTTTTTTTTTTTTGCTATGACTGAACATACACCAAATAAAAAATAAAAGAGAAGATGATACGAGGTGTAACTTTCTAAATGATTAATTGATGTCTTTAGATAGAAGGACAATGATTATTTACTCTCTCTCTTATTCATTTATTTATTTATTGTTAAGTGACATAGGTTAACAGAGAAGTCTATAAACTGCTAAAAGAGAAGTCTATAAACCAGCTTACATTTATGTATATTCAAAATGTATTTCTGTTCTTGAAATATATACATTACTAGATAATTCTGTAAATATTTTCTCATATAACAAAATGAAATATAAGCATGAAAGTGAAATGAAAGAGCTGAAAAAAATTATATAGAATTTAAAGAACCCAAACTGAATAGTTTAGGGATTACAGGAAGGAAATAAGGAAGTCATGTGTCAAGTAGTGAATTCTAACATTAAATACAATCATAAACTTAGAGTTCATTCAAAGTTAGCAAAATAATACAGCTTCAAAACCAAGTTCTGTTACACAGATTTTACATAACGGTTAATGTGCTGTATATGTGAGGCATGATAATTGTTAGTTGAAATGAATATTGTTGATGGGATCTAGTGCTATTATCATCATAATCATTTAACATCCATTTTTCATGCTGGCTTCAGATGGATGATTTGACAGAACCTGACAAACTGCACAGCTACATCAAGTCTCTTTGTCAGCTTTGGCGGGGTTTCGATTATACATAACATCAACTACTTTACAGTGAGTCATGGGTGTTATTTATCTATTTATTTTGTGACACCGGTACTAGAGAGGCCACCAAGTAACTCACAAGACAGAGAAAAGAAAGGAAAGAAAATGCTATAAACTGTGCCCCCACCCCACCACACCATTAAACATTTTCATACAGCTCTCCATCTTTGGCCAAACTATCCAATCCATGCCAGCATGGAAAAACAGACATTAAATGATGATCATAATGATGATGATCACTAATCATCTTCCAAGGCCTTATTTTCATACACATATCTCAGCATAGAATCTTAATTGTTAATACAGAATTTCAATACTAGTGTCATACAGTTAGTTTTTGGAGATCTATAAAATTATAATTGTCCAACAAGACAGTGTTAAGAACCTTGAAACCCAATATAAAAAAATAAAGAATCTAACTTCAGCTCAGCCAAAAGATATATATCTAAAAACAGGTCTCCTGAAGAAAAACAGAAAATAGGGCTAAAACATAATAATCCTTGAGGTGCACACACTACAGCAAGAATCGAAACAATAACGTACCCATTCTTAATATGTTCTTGAGAGTTTTGAACAGGAAACTTGGTTATCATAGTTTGGCATTTTCAGAGAATATGTCCCTTTGAACAATGTATTCATAACACATGTAATTCACCAGTATAAAAGGCTGAGATATGACTCTAACAAGATTTCAGGCTCTTCTTTGTAGAAATCAGCAAGCAGATGTTCTCTGATGACAATTAAAGAACAGCAATCAGATATTCACATTTGCATCGGCCAAAATGTATTAAGAATGGATGCATTATTTGGATTCTCACTGCTCTGCATGCATCTCAAGAATCATCTGTTTGATATGAATCATCAAAAAATTTTTTGTTGATTTCTACAAAAAAAAGAGCCTGTACTCTTGTTATATTTGTTGATCAGCTGGGATATCTTTGACTGATGAGACACAATAAGGCTGAAACATCCTGATATTTCAAAGTCCCCTTACATCGGGGAATTGTAGATGTTATGAACACACAAAGTCTAAAAGAAGATGTTCTCTGATGATGAGAAACAACAGCAATCAGACATTTGCATTTAAATCTGTCAGAACATATTCAGAATGAATAGATATATTATAGTTTAGACCAGTGGTTTTCAACCAGGGTTCCTCGGAACCTTAGGGTTCTGCCAGTACAGTCCAGGGGTTCTGCAAGAAGTTACAAAACTGCTAAAATCGGCAGTAATTTTTAATTCTCCTGTGCAGATATGTGTGCATAAGACTATTAAATTATTGCACAGGGGTTCCTCGAGCCAGTGGAATGTTTCCTTGGGGTTCCGCTCCAACAAAAAGTTTGAAAAGCACTGGTTTAGACTAAAACAATTTAACTATAAGTATGAAAGATAATGCTGTGTGGAAACCTTGTTAGATACTTATACCTTTTTTAATTTCTCAGAATGTTTTCACGAAATCTTACTAAAAACCTAAATCTATTAAATTCTATTAAAAACTCTTGATAAAAAATCCTTTAACATGTTTTTATTTTTCCTTCTTTTGAGAAAAGGTTAAACTGAAATACCAAAGATCAAAAAATTTTTTCTAAGGATAAAGTATAGTTAGTCATACTATACCTTCAAAGTTCAAGAGGTAGCATAAAGATAAAAACAACTAAAAAAAATACCACTTCATGGCTAACCCGTCACAATCTTCATCCTATTTAAACCCTTTTTCAGCAGAGGAAATCATTGCTCATTGTTTTACTGATGTCAAAGATTTAGATTAAAAAAGAACTAGTTTTAAACTGTCACACATTTAATGATGATGATGATGATGATAGTGGTAAAAGCAGGGACAATGGTGATGACAAACACAACAATGATTATAATTCATATATAGAGTATATGAAGTGCTTTGTTATCCAGTTTGATAGTAGCTTTAAGAGACTGGCCAGCTGCTTAAGATAGAAAAATAGTCCTTACAGATTTAGTCATAAATGTGGCACTCCATCGGTTACAACAATGAGGATCCCAGTTGATCTGATCAACAGAAACGCCCGGTCTGGGAATCGAAACTGCAATCCTACGACTGTGAGTCTGCTGCCCTAACCACTGGACCATTGTGCCTCCAGTCATGAATGTAATCAACCAATAAAGACTCGTACTTTTTATATTTTAGTTTATTTTTGAGATTTGAAAGTGCAACAAATTTCATATTTTGATACAAAAATTTATCAAAAATTTTCTTGTATCTCAGGAGGGTCATTGTGCCAATAACAAGCACAAGTCCTATTTCATTTTTTTGTCATTTATTTGTCAACTGGTTAACTATTTAATCAATTAATTAATCAGTTGCTTGATTAGTTGTTCTGTCAATCAATCAATCAATTATTTTTTTTTTAAAGTCTCTTGCCTTTTGCAGCCTCGTCAGCGATAGTCTCTCATACAAAGATTAGCAAAAGTTTCTGAGAGAGAACTCAGGAACATTTAACGAACAAGACAAGAGAGAGGTGCGACTGTTCTAGTAAATAAGAATCAGATTTTAATGGATCAACAATGGAAACATATTTAAAAAAACATATCTTTGCAATATGAAATTTAAGCATTATGAAAGAATATTCTGTTACATATATACTTTTGTTTCGAAACTGTCAATGCTAATATTTAAAACTGATATCTAGCTTTAAAATATTTTAAACTTTATGCATTTTTGATCATTTATTTACAATAACTGTATGTATATGGAGAACAAAATTTACAGTATGCTAAAATAATTCATAGCAAACCAAACATTCACAATTGAAAGAATTTATTCAAAACAATGCTAAGTGCATGTTTTAATATTTGTTAATATCAACTCGGAAATTAGAAAAAACTTATTCAGTAAATTTCAATAACAGGCATCGGCAAGATTGTTTGTTAAGGAGCTTTCTTCCCAACCGCATGGTTCTGGGTTCAGTCCCACTGCAAGGTACCTTGGAGAAGTGTCTGCAACTATAGCCTTGGGCTGAAAGAAGCCCATCACATATTTATTTATTTATTTATTTATTTGTGTGTGTGTCTCTGTCCTTCCACCATTGTTTGACAACTGATGTTGTCCCCATAACTAAGCAATTTGGCAAAAGAGTCCTATAGAATAAGTACTAAGCTTAAAAAAGAAGTCCTGGAGTTGATTTCTTCAACTAAGAAAAACCCCTTAAGGCTGCAGACTGAAATAAGTAAAAGAATAAAAGAATATCTATTTGTCTTTTCTTATTTTATAATCTTTTTTTGAGGTACTATCATCATCATCATTATCATTTAAAGTCCCCTTTTTCTTACTGGCGTGGGTTGGGCAATTTGACAGAAACCATTGAGCCAGATGGCTGCGCTGAGCTCCAATGTTTGGGTATAATTTATTCAACTGGATACCCTTCCAAATGCCAACCACACACACACACACACACACACACACACTTTGAAACATTCACTAATTAATACTTTATAAAAAAATTTGCATTGTGCATTTTAATTCATTGATTTACTTTACACGAGAGAAATATTGGCTATAAGAAGCATCAGATGCGGTGTGCAAGAAAGACAACTGCACTGGTATGGGCATGTGCTGCATATGGATGAGGAGAGCTGTGTGAAGAAGTGTCACTCCCTAACAGTGGAAGGAATCCGTGGAAGAGGGAGACCCAGGAAGACATGGGATGAGATGGTGAAGCACGACCTTTGAACGTTGGGTCTCACAGAGGCAATGACAAGAGACTGAGACCTCTGGAGATATGCTGTGACTGAGAAGACCCGGCAAGTAAAGTGAGATCACAGACATAGCCTATACCAGTGTTGCATAACCAGTCTATTTAAAAAGTACCTTTGAATCATTGGGCAACACACCATGCTTGAGGAGACCTATTGAGTCAAGTAAAATCAAAATTACAATCAGAATCTCAATTAAATCGAAATGGAAATTGTAGTTGTGGCTGATGCCAGTGCTGCATGGCTGGCTCTCTGCTGGTGGCACGCAATAAACACCATTATTGCGTGGGTCGATGTGTGTCCCACGACTGGCTTCCTGTGCCAGTGGCATGTAAAAAGCACCATCTGAACATGGCCGATGCCAGTGCTACCTGAATGGCTCCTGTGCCGGTGGCACGTAAAAAGTAACCACTACAATCTCGGAGTGGTTGGCGTTACGAAGGGCATCTAGCTGTAGAAACCTTGCCAGATCAGATTGGAGCCTGGTTCAGCCTCTTGGCTTGCTAGTCTCCAGTCAAACCGCCCAACCCATGCCAGCATGCAAAGTGGACATTAAATGATGATGATGATGAGATGATGTGTAATCAAAGTGTTTTTTATGTTTATGTGGTTATATTAAAAGTAAAGGAAAACATAGCCATTTGATGTAGCAACTATTTGTTTCTATATAAGAACATGCATACGGATAACATTCTATGTCTTACACTTGTTGTTTGTTCCTTCTCAAGTCATGCCTGGCTCATAAGGGACGGCTTCCCAGTTTCATTGACATATAGGTTCCCCACCTGGACAGGACACCGGTCCATCACAGGTAAGCTACTAGATACAAGAGGAGAGAGTGAGAGAAAGCTGTGGCGAAAGAGACAGCGAAGTTCACCATTGCCTTCTGCCAGAACCACGGGGAGCTTAGGTGCTTCGCTCATAAACACACACATCACCCAGTCTGAGATTCGAACCCACGATCCCTTAACTGCAAGTCTGCTGCTCTAACCACTAAGCCATATGCCTCCACTGTGTCTTACACCCCTCTTAATTTCAAAAACAGCAAGATTTCCTGTTGTTGGAAGCACTCTGTCGGTTACGACGACGAGGGTTCTGGTTGATCCGAATCAACGGAACAGCCTGCTCGTGAAATTACCGTGTAAGTGGCTGAGCACTCCACAGACACGTGTACCCTCAACGTAGTTCTCGGGGATATTCAGCGTGACACAGAGAGTGACAAGGCCGGCCCTTTGAATTACAGGTACAACAGAAACAGGAAGTAAGAATGAGAGAAAGTTGTGGTGAAAGAGTACAGCAGGGATCACCACCATCCCCTGCCGGAGCCTCGTGGAGTTTTAGGTGTTTTCGCTCAATAAACACTCACAACGCCCGGTCTGGGAATCGAAACCGCGATCCTATGACCGCGAGTCCGCTGCCCTAACCACTGGGCCATTGCACCTCCACAGATTTCCTGTAACTACCATATTTATTACTAGAGCCATCCTTTTCATCATTTTTAGTATATCATTTTAACTTCTATAACTATTGAATATGGCACTGATATAGCATTTATTGAGGATAACCTGCTTAGCAAAATGAGAGACTAATATTAACTCTTATGACACTGATGCTACCAGTATCTTTACGACTAGCTCTGGATATCATATTTACTCCACAGTAATTTATTTTACTGCAGTCAATAATATTTGTTACTTTTTTTTTTTTTTATAAAAATGAGGGATGGGGTGGAATTTGGTGGAACAATTGTTTTAACAGCTGGACACCCTTTCTAGTATTAACTAGAAAACTGAGAAGTAGGAATGGGTGATGTTATCAGTAGCTCAACTGATGCAAGTAAAATGTATATCATGCTTAGAAGCACAACAAAATGGCTGTCGTAAGGTTTGATCTTATAACCATGTGACTAAGTATTCCAAGATATTAACAACGAAGCCTTTGCACAACACATTCATATGTGCAGCTTTCTTTCTTAGTAGATGGTTTCTCTGGGAGATTGAACTCCTCAAGATCCTGCCAATTTTAGAATCTCTTGCAAATGCAACTATAAAATGGTCTGTCATTGTCCACTCATGAAGAGACAAACATAGGAAACTAAACAAATCCAGGAGAACCAATGAGGGAGTCTCAACCTGTTAGAAATAGCAGCAAAATATTCCTCAAATTACACTGTATCACATCTTAAAGGAAAGAGCACATTAGACATGTGGTCCTATATACCCCCAATAAGATGGTACGGTCATAGTAGGAATGACTTACTGCACAGGTCTGCTTGATTCTGGTTGACCCGCATCTAGACAAGAACAGGGATCTGTATCTGGACATGATAGCCATTTATTTCTATGTGTATTGAGCCAGCAAGAATTAAGTACTTTGACTATGGACTAACCACAATACTAATAAACTAGAAAGTGAACAACGGACCCTTCTTTCAAATGTTTTTCCCTTTACCATACAATAAGAAAAATATAAGAGGACAGTAGCCAGATTGAGTAAAAAATAAGACATTTGGATTAAGTAAATTTAATAATAATAAACCATCAGAAGCAGACAAAAGATCAAAACAATGACATCCATACTCATTTTTAATACATTCTAAGGTGGCGAGTTGGCAGAAACGTTAGCACGCTGGGCAAAATGCTTAGCGGTATTTCATCTGTCTTTACGTTCTGAGTTCAAATTCTACCGAGGTCAACTTTGCTTTCATCCTTTCGGGGTCAAATAAACAAGTACTAGTTACGCACTGGGGTTGATATAATTGACTTAATCCGTTTGTCTATCCTTGTTTGTCTGTTTTTGTTTGTCCCTTCTGTGTTTAGCCCCTTGTGGGTAGTAAAGAAATAGGTATTTCATCTGTCTTTACGTTGAGTTCAAATTCTGCCAAGGTCAACTTTACCTTTCATCCTTTCGGGGTCAATAAATTAAGTACCAGTTGTGTACTAGGGTCGGTCTAATTGACTGTCCCCATTCCCCAAAATTTCAGGCCTTGTGCCTAGAGTAGAAAAGATTCTTAATACATTCTGCCAAATTTAAACATATGAGTCTGCCAGAATGTAGAAAGAATGAATATGTATGTCATCACCACTGCTTTTTACATGGCACCAGCATCAATAATAACTTAAGGATGGTGCAGATAGAATACAGTGGGTATTATTAATGAGAATTTTTCAGTGTAAATTCAGAATTGTCTTTTTATATCGAAGCATTAGGATGAATTGTAGTAAGTCATAGTCAATAATAAAATTAATCTGAGATTAAAAAAAAAGTTACTGCTTAGTAGTTTCTGTTCTACTTTTCAGAATATATACATTTGAAAATGAGGAAGTTGTAGGCGTTTTGTGATAAATCACCTGGGAACAAAGTACACACTACATTGATATAAGGATTCTGATGTTACTTAGATCTTGATATCATGACGAACGGAGAATTAACAGGGATTAGAATGGGTTAAGTTTGTATGCTGCTGAAGTTGACTAAATTTTATACGCTGCAAGCTGAAATGTAAATCATGAAGCGGAATAGAAGCAACACTTTAACAGAATATTTAAAAAGAGGCTATGAGAGATACTCTTATCATAAAAGACAGATAAATGTAATATTTAATCAGATATGACTAACTAGATATGTTGATAAAAAACTGAAGTGTCATCTCTGAAATAAACAGATATAGTGTTTGAAATATAAATAATTTACTCCTTAGCTTACAATTTAGATACAAATGATCATCTGGCATACTTTATATTTTATCTTTGAAATAGTTTTCAAAAATGAAAAACAAAAAAAACACAAATGGTAACATTTGATATATGTTGTGACACTATCACAATCCTACAGCACAAACATTTTGGTCTTATTCTTTACATATTAAAATTATTAGAAATATAAATTTATTGAGAAACTTTCAAAATGTGTGTGTGTGTGTGTATATATATATATATATTTGTGTAACATTGTCCATTTTTCGTCCTTGTTTTTGTATACATTTACTGCTTTGTTCCAAGGAATCTAATGCTCTTAGCTTAGTTTTTCCTTGGGGCTGGCCAGATTGGAGCAATCTCAAGTATAATCAGCCGAAATTGCGAAGATAATCTGGTACTTGACTGAAGAAAGAAAACTTCAAATGACCCATCCTTGTTTTATTTGTATTGTCTATCTGGATATTTTGTTGTCCCAATTTTGTATCACCTAACTGTCCGGATGTTTGGCGTTCTCGTCCCATTTTGTATTTTATATATATATATATGTATACATATAAACATATTCTTTGTAAAGCAAAACATAAAATGTTTTTCCCCATCAAACTAAAGTACTTTGTCATCTCAGAGAATGGGGTGTTATATGCTTGTCTAGACAATTAGTATATTTCTTTCCAGCTTATTTCAACTAAAAAGAAAGTAATAATAATAAAAAAAAAGAAAAAACAACTCTGTAAAATTAATACCAGACAATATAGCACATAGCAAAACTGTCATGATATATACTTTACGCAACTCACACAGTTGGCTTTTCTACACAATGGCTAAATGGTTAAGAAGCTTGCTTTTCAAAAATATGGTTTGGGTTCAGTCCCACTAAGTGGTACCTTGAGCAAGTATCTTCTACAATAGCCCCAGGCCGACCAGTACTTGTAAGTAAATTGGGTAAACAAAACTGTAAGGAAGCCTATCATATATGTGTGTGTGTGTGTGTGTAAGTGTTTATCACACCCACCAACCACCAATAGACAACCAGTGTTGGTTTATTTACATCCCTTGAATTTAGCAGTTTGGCAAAAGAGACTGATTGAATAATCAAGAGACTTCAGGAAAACATAAATATGGGGTCAATTTGTTCAATTAGACCAATTCAAGATTGTGCCCCAACATGGCCACAGTACAAGGACTGAAACAAGTAAAAGATAATGAAAGATATAGTATGACCCACACAGCACATAATCTATAAAGTCCCAGTCTGATATTAATCACTTAACATACAGAAAACACAATCGCCAACCAAGTAAATAATACAACTCCCATTGAACTCAATCTATACAAGTGACGAAACACTGAAGTCAGTGGCGGACTCGGTCTAAAAATATTGGTTGCCAGGAGACTAAGGGGGCCCACCCTCAACTACAATTTTTTTTTCTTTTTTTGTTAAAAGTATTCTTTTCAACTGTCTACAAACACAGCCACGCTGAAATAATTAATGCATTCTTCCAGAAGTGAATAAAAAATTCTCAAAATTGAGGGGATGGGCCCTTTAGATACTAACATGGGCTCCCATATATGGATTCTAATGGCGTAGGGGCCCACTTGCCATCGGGCAAGCTGGCAACCTGACCAGTCTGCCACTGACTGAAGTAATACCAGAAATGACAAAGGAAAGCCTGCAACAAAGCAAAAAAAGAATACAACCCCAATTTTACATTTTAAAAGGACAATGCTGCACACACCTCAGGGCCTCAAATGCATCTGGTGGTGCAGTAGATGCACATATAAAATTGCTGAAAGCAAGATAGTGGTTTTTAACTAAGGGATAAGATCACAGATTTGGGGAGAAAGGCACAGTGGATCAACTGACCTAAGTACCTTATCCAAGTATCCATGTGAAGTTGTGTGACTAAGTGGCTAGACTACTTGGCTCATGAACATAATGTCGTGAGTTCAATATTCAGTAGGGTGTTGTATCCTCAGGCAAGACACTGTATTTCATGTTAGTCCACTCAGCTGGCAAAAATGAGTAGTGCCTGTAGTATTTCAAAGGGCCTTGTCACATTCTGTGTCATGCTGAATATCCCTGACAACTACATTAAGGGTACACATGTCTGTGGAGTACTCGTTAATTGTATATTAATTTCACGAGCAAGCTGTTCTGTTGATCAGATCAACTGGAACCCTCATCATTGTAACTGATGGGGTGTTAGTTTAGCCAGTTGTCTATCTTATCAACTCTCAATGATGAAAATAAAAGGACAATTCCAATGGGATCTGAACTCACAATGTAAGGAAATGCAACTCAATAACACAAAGAGTCCATCAAGCATTTTACCTTTTATAATCAATAATAATAATTATTTCTACTCTTGGCACAAGGCCCTGAAAAGTTTGGGGGAAGGGGGCTAGTTGATTATATCGACCCCAGTGCATAACTGGTACTTATATCTCATCAACCCCGAAAGGATGAAAGGCAAAGTTGACCTTGGCAGAATTTGAACTCAAAACATAGCGGCAGACGAAATGCTGCTAAGCGTTTTGCCTGGCGTGCTAATGATTCTGCCAGCTGGCCACCTTCAATAATCAATAATAATAATGTTAAATAATAATAATGTTAAAAAAAAAAAGTGGGGAAGCAAAAAACAAACTAACTAAACAAATAGAACAGAATGCAATGGATAAAGTTACTACTGGACAACAAACTAAAATTCCATCTTTCTCTCTCTCTAAACTTGTCTTATTCTTTCTTTCTCTAGTTACCAAGAAAATGTGAGAGCGGTAAGAAATTTCGGAGGGAGCAGGTTAATCAATTAATTGCCTCTAGTTCTGGGGCGGGATTAATTTAATGGGACTTTATTTTATCAACCCCGAAAGGATGAAAGGCAGTTATCCTCAGCAGGATTAGAACTCATATAAATATAAAAAACCTCTGGAAAAAAAAAAAAACCCAAAAGGTATTTTGCCTGATGTGCTAATGATTCTACCATCCTTTCTACATTCTTTTGTTTATTTATACATACATACACACACACACACACACATATATATATATATATATTTATACATACATACATATATATATATGTGTGTGTATACCATTTCATTCAAAGCATTGAATAAATCCGGTTATCACCCTCCTCCTCCCCTCTCAATGGAAGCTTCTCTTTCTATTGCCTTCTTTCTCACATTTGCTAATCCCCACCCGCTCTCTCTCTCTCTCCCTCTCATTGCTGGCTGTTTTCTGTTGTCTAGAATTCTCTTTGTAAACTTCACTTCATGTCCAGCTAAATTATGCTCAGCCAAAACCAAACCCATTTCTTTGCATTTTCATTGTACATTGCAAACTCAGCAAATGTACTTGGTCCTTGAGAGTAGAGGACATCTTAAGAGACGTTCTATAAACTGTGATTCTGTGTTACAATGATAATATCACCAAAAGAGCTACATCCGCATTTATTGGGTGTCACTTTGGGACCTGCAACTCTGATTCTCAATCAATCAATCAAAGCATTTCTACTTTGCCCAGCTTCCATTCCCACCAAGTGGTAGCTGTTCACTTGCCAGCATTTCCACCGGTTGGCTGTAGTTTGCTTTCTCTCACAAAGTCATTCTTCCTTCACTTGGCATGTCAAACTGCCTCCTGAGACAATCAGTTCTACATTGCATCTAATTCCTCTTATACCCAGCTTTTAATTTCAATTCAACTAGCAGACTATGCTCACCTTATTTCCATCCATTGCATATGTTAGTGCATGTATGTGTGTGTGTGTGTGTGAGAGAGAGAAAAAGAGAGAGATTATGAATGTAGGTATGACCAATTGATTAAGATGTTCTCTTCCCAAATATAAGAAGTCCTAGGTTCAATCTCACTGTACATGGCATCTTAGACAAGTGCCTTCTGTTCAAGCCTCAGGTCAACCAAAAACATTTTGCATGGAATTTGGGGTACTGATTTGGGGAGAAAGGTACTGTGGATCAACTGACCTAAGTACTTTATCCAGGTATCCATGTGAAGACATGTGACTAAGTGGTTAGAGTATTTGGCTAATGAACATAAGGTCATGAGTTCAATATCCAGTAGGGTGTTGTATCCTCAGGCAAGACACTTGATTTCACATTGCTCCAGTCCACTCAGCCAGCAAAAATGAGTAGTACCTGTATTTCAAAGGACCTTGTCACATACTGACCTCAGTACTTATTTTAGTAGTTTTGTATCTGTTTTAATGTTTTCTATTTATCACTGTAGCATGACCAAGTGGTTAAAAAATTGGCTTTGCAATCAAAGGGTCTTGAGTTCAATCCTGTTGAGCGGCAGCTTCTACCATAGCTTCAGCTTAACTCAAGCACTGCAAGTGAAGTTTGGGTGATGGCAATTGTGTGAGAATGTATCATATGGACTGTAGCTGTAATTCAAAGGGCGACTTTGTATCTTAATGATTAAGCCTGAGAATTGCTTTTAGAAGTATATGTGGAATACTCAGGCACCTACCCATGTTAATTTAGTAAATAGATAGTTCAGTAGAGTAAATAACTAAAAGTTCATTTCTGAAACAAACAAAAAGTCCATCACCATCATCATCATTAGCAAGGGGAGAACAAAACACTTTGTGGTATTTAGTTCCAACCAAGTTACCATCCTTTGTGTTTGCCTTTCATTTCTTATAAAACCAGTAAAATAAATATCAGGCAAAATATAATAAACTAGAACCCCTAAAGGTGGTATCAGCATGGCTGTAGGTAAATAACTGAGAGTAGTAAAAATGATATAAAAGTCATTGAAAAATATGTTATCAAAAATGTTTTTTATAAATATCCAAATTATACAAAGTTTTCCTTTACTAAATGAAGCAATGTTATATTTTAATTGCATCAGAATAAAAAAAAATTTTTTGGTAAGAACACAATTGTTATATAATATACATGATGTGTTTTTGGGGATTTTTTTTGTTTTGTGTTTAAACAGTAATGATAAATTTGGGTGTAGAAAGTATCATGTTAAACAAAAAAGAAATGAAAAGCAACTGAGAATTTGAAGACAAATATGTTTCATAAAGAATCTATATAATTCTGCTGATAGTGTGGCTCATCTGTTATACAGATGGAGCAATTATGGACAAAATGTTGTTTTTATAATGCACAAATGTCAAGGAAGTAAGATTTACAGATAAAGAGATTAACCATAATTAGCTGAGAAATATGTCTTTCTTTTAAGCTGAATATGATGCAGCTGAATTTACTCAAATCACACAGAAATCTTATGTCAGCCATCAAAATGACAGAATCTCACAAAGAAAATTACAGTTACATCTACGATAAACATACCAGAACCATTTTCTGTAGAGTCAGGGATTAAATTTCCTACAATTCAAACATCTAAATAACAAATGGAACATAGTATTCAATTCAATCTGTATAAAAACAAAAACCCCAAAAAACCCAAACTAAGAACTTAATTACACCAATTCTTTCTACCAATTGTTAACCAAATCTTGGACAATGACAATATAACCAGATTGATATCCAGCATGGAACTATGATTTTTAAAATTATATTTTTTTTATCAAAACTGAAATTCAGACAAAACTAAGTCTATCAGTCCTACACTGTCCAGTTTGTTTATGTTTATTACTGGTTTATCAGTTTCAAAATCTGTGACATTTTAGCTTTTATACTTTTATAAGACAGTACAGATGAACATACGTGTGTGTGTGTGTGTGTTGTGTGCACACGAGCGTGCGTGCATGCGTGTGTGTCTGAATTTGTATATATTCTCAATTTTCTTATCCTGAACATGAAGATAAAAACTCTTTTAGCCAGGATATCTGTTAAGATGCTAGAATAACCAAGATCTATTTTCAGCTCTAAGATAGTTCATATAAATTAGAGCTGACAATAAAAAGTCATAGTAATTTATCCTTAAAACATTACTGTTTTATACATATGTAAAACAGTATACACACACATACATTATATATATTATACACACACACACATTATATATAATCATCATCGTTTAACGTCTGTTTTCCATGCTAGCATGGGTTGGATGGTTCGACCAGGGTCTGGGAAGCCAGGAAGCTGCACCAGGCCCAGTCTGATTTGGAAGTATTTCTACATATGGATGCCCTTCCTAACGCCAATCACTCTGTGCTTTTTACGTGCCACCAGCACAGGTGCCAGGTGAGGCTGGCAACGGCTACGATTGGTTGGTGCTTTTTATGTGCCACCGGCACAGAAGCCAGTCAAGGTGGTGCTGGCATTGGCCACATTTGGATAGGGCTTTTTATATGCCACTGGCACGGGTATCACAACTACAATTTCCATTTGATTTTTATTTTGATTTGATGTACTTGACTCAATAGGTCTCCTCAAGCACAATATATATATATTATACACACACAAATATATATATATATACACAAACCACATAGAATTACAAACTTACATATATATATATACACACATATCATCATCGTGGCACTCTGTCAGTAACGACGATGAGAGTTTCAACTGATCCGATCAATGGAACAGCCAGTTCATGAAATTAATGTACGAGTGGCTGAACACTCCACAGACAAGTCTACCCTTAATGTAGTTCTTGAGGAGATTCAGTGTGACACAGAGTATGACAAGGCCAGCCCTTTGAAATACAGGTACAACAGAAACAGGAAGAAAGAGTGAGAGAAAGTTGTGGTGAAAGAGTACAGCAGGGTTCACTACCACCCCCTGCCGGAGCCTCGTGCAGCTTTAGGCGTTTTCGCTCAAACACTCACAATGCCCAGTCTGGGAATCGAAACTGATACTACAACCACGAGTCCGCTTCCCTAACCACTGGGCCATTGCGCCTCCACATACACACATATACATATACTACATACATAGACATGTACATACATATACCCAGCTGGATGCATGTATGAAAGGAAAAGTACTCAATACATAGAGTAAAGTTTATTCATTCATTTGATGCTGAAGCTTCACTCTCTCTTGACTAGGCTTAGAACACACACACACACACACAAACACACACACACAAGATATTAAAATAATTCAGCACCATTAACAATACACAATGAATAAAAAAATATAAATTATTAACCTATTTGAAATGTTAAAACAAAACAAAACAAATGTATATCACACACACACACACACACACACACACACACACACACACACACATGTAAATTGAACTTTACATGTTAAAACTGCCACTTGATGTCAAGATAGAAAAGTCTGTTCTATCAGTCAATGACATTATCAAGGGAAAGGCCTACCACAGCCACTCTGATGGCAGCCATCACAAAACTGATTATCCCATAAAACAAGGGAACAAGCCAAAAAAGAGAAAGAAAAAAACAGAAAAAGAAATATAAAATAAAAAGTGTGTCAAACAGCAAAAGAATGAAATGAAATGAAATTCAAGTAGGTGAGTGATAAGGGAATCTAGTCTTGTGGGGGAGTGAGTGATAACAGCCTTGTGCTGGGGAATGAGTGATAACAAATAAAGGGGACAATATAAAGGGGACTGCAATATAACAAGAGATATCAGAATGGAAATGAACTAAAACCCTTAATTAATGATACTGTCCAAGAGATATGGAATAATAGAGCTGCAAGCACATAACTACATCATCATACAGAACATTTTTTTCCTTCTTTTATTTTCCTAATTTTGAATATCTAATCAGCAATTTAAATATATTACAGTCCAAAGGATATTATTTCCTTGGCACTGTCAATTATTGCCATTCCATTTTCAAAGAATAAGCATTCCATTCCTGAAGTTATGAACTCACTTTACCCCTATTTCTTTCATGTTCAAAAACCAATGCCAGCATCATTTAAAGCTCACACAAACAAGTGCGAGATTATATTATTCTGGTGTAGCTTCTATAGTTGTAGTTTTCAACATTCAGAGAAAACATTTCCGTAATCTCTCTGCTCTCTACAAATTCCATATCTCTTTATTTTGGTGATTCTTTTGCATATTTGGAAATATTCTTTCTCATTTTTGCCACAAGATCAGCAATTTTGAAGAAAGAAAGAACTCAATTACATCGATCGCAGTGCTCAACAGTAACTTACTTTATTGACTCCAAAAAGGATGAAAAACTAAGCTGACCTTGGCAAAATTTGAACTCAGAACCAAAGCCCAGAAGAAATGGCAGTAAATATTTTGCCCAGCATGCTAATGAGTCTGCCAGAAATATATAATTTATTAATTCTTGTTTACTGAGTAACCTTTTGATTAAAAGCATTCTACCAAAGATGTAATGTATATAAAACTTATTCAAGTTTTTTTTTTTTTTGAAAGATGATGAAGTGTGATTTATGCAAGATTTGCCTGCTGTTTCTAGCAAGCTCAGTGATCACAACAACACTTTTTGATTAACCTAAATACAAATATTTGTACCAAGTAAACTCAATATCTTGCAATAAGTAATGCAGACCAGTTATTAAGATTCGATAGAAGTATTGTAATTGAGCTGATAAAATGAAGTTCTCAGATCCCACCACTGGAATTAACTTATCACAATTATAATACTTCGTATTTTGGAGTCAATGACTATCGAAAAGGTTGCAAGATACAATGAAAATTTTAGGGAAAATAAATAAGTAAATGAGTGGAAACTTTATCAGTGAGTGTGTTAAATAATAAGGAACTAAAAGAGAATGACTCTCCCCGCAAACACAACAGTTATAATAAAACTGCTGGTATTTGTCATATCAGATTATAAACTGACTTTACTTTCAGTTGAACCTACTGAGAGAGATTTAGATTCTTTTTTTTTATCAGAATTATGTATTACTATGTATAATAATGTTGTAGAAGGCATGTGGCCTAGGGGTTAGGATGCTGAACTCATGATCGTAAGATCATGGGTTTGATTCCCGGATAAGGTGGCATGTTGTGTTCTTGAGCCAAACACATTACTCTGTGATCATTTCAACATCTGATGTGTGGCACACTTGTGCACCTGTACAGGCCATGTTGATTCGATGGAGGGAGTGGGCTAATGTACAGCATGTACAATGTCAATTGTAAGAGCAATAAATCATCGCCAAAAATATAAACAATTAAACTGAACAGTCTGTCTGTGCTACTTAGACTTGAACAATACACAAAATCTATAGCTCAGAACATCTACAGTCTGTCTTTTATTTGTTTATGTCATCAGACTGTGGCCATGCTAGGGCACTGCCTTGAAATGTTTGAGTGAACAAATTAACTGAGTACTTATTTTTTAAAAGTCTGCTTTAAAAATGAGTTCTCATTTTTTTTTATTGTGGTCTCTTTTGCTATACTGCTAAGTCACAGAGACATGAATAAACAGACATCAGCTACCAAGTGGTGGTGGTGGTGGTGGACAAACACACACACACATTATATAATAAGTTGCTACACAGTTTCTGGGCACCAAATTCACTCACAATGCTTTAGTTAGCCCAGGGCTATAGTAGAAAACACCTGTTGCCGAAGGTGTGGAGCAGCAGAACTGAGTCTGAAACCACATGGTGGCAACATAGAATAAAAATTATTAAAAATTCTAAGTCTCTCAATCTCTGATAATCTTCCTTAGTGACCATACAGTCCACAGTACAAACTCCATTGAAAAGACAAGCTTTCCTTTCCAGCAATGAAAAATACTTCAACTCTGTTCGATTGTTGACTGATTCTCTTTAATATTCAAGTGAGATATGTTAGAACACTACACGCACTTCACAGAAAGTGTCTGAAACAAGGTCCTCCAACTGATTGGCATAAATTCATTTACCAACACACTACAACCACAAGCTTTCAGATTTGCTGTCTCTTCATATAACTTCATCATTTTGGCACTAAAAGCTCAAAATCTGCTGAGGTCAACTTTGCCTTTCATCCTTTCGGGGTCAATAAATTAAGTAAGTGATCAACTTACTCCCTTCCCACAAATTTCAGGCCTTGTACCTATAGTAGAAAGGATTATTTTGGTGCTAAAACAACATCAACAGGTGGTAATAATGGAGGTTGGAAAATGAAATATATCATTGTGTTTCTTGCCTCTTATATTCCTGTTAAATTTCAATTTACTGCTCTTTTTCATTATCTTCTCACCAATTCACTGTGCCATGCTGCCTGTGCATAGAAGAATGGCATTTGTTCTGTCAGTAGTCAATCCCTCCATCTTCCTGGCACATTGGAAGGCTGCACCAGGTTCCAGTCTGATTTGGCATTGTTTTCTACAGTTGGATGCCTTTCCTAACAACAACCACTCCGAGAGTGTAGAGGGTGCTTTTATGTGCCATTAGCACAGGCGCCATTTCGGTAACACTTGGGTGCTTTTACATGCCACCAGCATGGGTGCCAATTTGCATGACATCAGTATCTGCCATAGGTTGATGGGTGGTCTTCTCAAGTACGACATAATGCCAAAGGTCTCGGTCATTGCCTGCGTGAGGCCTAATCAATGTAACACAATAAGTAACAAGACTGGACATTTGGATCTGAGCTACAATCCAGCCAATGAACTTCTACAGATTCCATCCACCCAATTTAACTCACATCTCAAGTCAGCCCAAAACTACAATAAAAGACACTTGCCAAAGATACCCTGCAAACTTTAACCACTTTGCCATGCTACATGAATAAACCACATGATCATGTCAATGACCAAACTATCAGCTTTTGTTATACATCACTGATTACAATGTGCTTTGTATCATTCTAGCTTTTGGATGATGCCACCCAGCTGGCCAGGCAAGCATGACAACATTCCCTCTGATCGGAAGACTAATCCGTCACAGAGTGACCCATGTAACAGCTGAGTGGACTGCAGCAATGTGAAATGAAGTGTTTTGCTCAAGAACACAAAATTCAGCTTGTCTGGGAATTGAAACCACAATCTCAGGATCATGAGTGCAACACACCTAATCACTAGGCCATGCACCTTCACATTAATAAATAGGGAATAATAAAACAAATACAAGACTAAAATAAGCACCAGGGTCAATACAATACACGAAGACCCTCGACATCAGTACTTGAGCATGATCCCTATCCAAAGACCAAAATTAATAAAAAGAATTTTAATTACTCTTTTGATGATATGGTAGCAGAAATGAAGTAAGATTGACTCTGGCTTCAGATTTAAAAAGCTTCTCTCATGAGAAGCTTTTATAATTATAAATGTTTCATAGCAATTTCACAACATGTATTAATGTCTGGATAATTATAAAACATAAATTTACATTGTTGCTTTAAGTTGTATGATAATCTGTATTGAGAATGATATTTTTGAGGAAATAAGTGTAAAGTCTGTGTGACATGCCATAAAAGCAGGTCACATTTGAAAACTAATCTAAATTCAAAATTTATGATGAAAAAACCAAATACAACTGACAGTAGAGACAGAGGAAGAGAGATGTTTGAAATTTTACTGTAATAAGGAAGAACATTAGCTGATAAATAAATTATTTATCAGAAGAATCACCAAAAAGCAAAAGAAAGAGTAGTAAAGAAACAGCATGATATATGCAAAATCCAGCTTGGTAAGGGAAGATATAAAGAAAGTAATTTCTGATGAGAAACAAGAGTAATAGAAAATAGGGAAATATATAGCTATTACAGAAAGACAACATAAATGCAAGTCTGCATATTTTCATAGAGAGGAACCTACGTCTCATACTGTCAAAAATGGACAGTTGAAATAGAATACAGCAATGTAAACACTCCCACGTATTTTGTTTTATATATATGTATATATATATATATATATACTTGTAGAAGTAATTATAATACTGGTTTCTTTGTATATAACTAATATGATTAGTTTGTATTGAGTTTTAACATTCATAAAATGAATAAGGGAAAATATTTAAAGCCATTTTGTGAAAGCTATTTTTTTTTTTTTAATTTCCTAGTGCAGAAAATAAGCAAAAACAGCGAATAAAGTGAAATAAAGATGAGTTTAGAAATCAAGTGCAAAGTTTGATAAGTCTGTAAAAAACAACTGCATTTCTCTCCCAACTAAAAACACTATAGACATTATTTAGGTCAGTTAATTTTTAATACACACAGCTGCAAACAGACATACACTAACAGTAACAGAATACTTAGTCGGTAGAAAGTTGGACACTGGATGTAACAAAAAGGAGCTGATGTCGACAGATCCAGACACTGCTAAACTGTGAGAATGAAAACAGTTTAAATTCATTTTTAGATTAATTAGATGATAATCTGCAAGATAATTGATATAACTATTAGCTCCTGTTGGATATTAATTTTTCTCAGATTACTTATCTTTGTAATTGTAGACGTTTATTAGTCTAAGAGGTTCTCAGTGTCTTTCACTTTCCAAAGGTTAATAGATTAGGTATTCAAATCAATTAATCAACTATACTCTATATGGTAATGTTCCAGCATGGCCTTAGATCAATAAAAATAAAAGAATATCTACTCTGCATATATTTTTCTGTTTGATGAAATATTCACCACGAGCTTCAGGGATGATATTTCTAAATATAGACATATCTATCAGCTCACAAATCTTTATTTGTAAGACATTTATTTGCAGTTATCATTTAGTGGTAAGGCAACAAAGTGTTAAACTACCAATTAAAGGTCAATGGATCAGAATATTAATATTCTATGTTATAAATTAAGTTCTGTGAGCTCAATTCTAGCTTAAAGATAGTTAAAAACTCTGATCATTGCCAATCATTGCCAATCTGTCCCTTATGGGCAGTAACAAAAATCATGGCCATCTCCAAACTGCTTGCTTTGATTGGGATAAAGCAAACTGGAATTCTTACTGCACTGAGCTACAGTGCCCAAACTGGCTGGAATTTTACAACTCCGGAGATGTGAACACTATACTTCAGAACATATTGAATCCAATATGGAAAGCATGTGCAGCATCGGTACCACGTATGCACAAAAAACCTCCCAAAAGTGCAATTTGGGAGACTGCAGCAGTCAGACTTGCCAGGAAAGAATGTCGTAATGCTGAACGGGAATACAAACTGCATAAATCAAATATAAATAGAAAAAAGTACAATAAATCATCCAACCATCTCAAGCAGGTGACAAAAAGGGCAGCGCTTGAATCTGGATGGTGCATAGCAACCAACCCTGACAGTAAGGTGTTCTGGAAATATGTACATTCAAAGCAGAGACCTCACCCTCCAGTTGTACCTTGAGATAAAAAGGTCAGATCCTGAACATTATAGACCTTTCCTGCAATCGGACCTGGACACAATGTAGCAATGGATCATAGACTGGCAACTCAAGCTGGCTGTAGACAAGTGTACCACCATGCATTTTGAGAGGGAAAACTCAGCGTCCACATACTCCCTCCACTACACTAATATCAAGAAGTCTTCTTGTGAACGTGACCTGGGCATTACTGTCAGCAGCGATTTGCACTGGACAAAACATCTCTAGAATTGTCAAGAAGGCTGAGGGTGTCTTGGCATCACTCAGAAAGATCTTTGTCAGCCGCTTTCCAGCTATCTGTTTAAGGCTGTATATGGCTATGGTGCAGCCACACTTGGAATTTGCATCACCAGTCTGGAACTCCTACCTTCCTAAGAACATTGACCTCCTGGAAACTGTTCAGAGACATGTAACGCAAGTTACTTCCTTGCACCCTACCCCAACTAACCATCACATATGTGAACCTCTTTCTGAAACAAATTCAAGGCAACTTTACTTCACAAATAAAACTTTACCTAACAAAGCCAATATTTTGTTGTTTTTACATGGACCACCACCCCATTATCGCCCCAATTTTTACATGAATTGCTACCCCATCTTCTCCTAACTTTTCTTCAATGCCCCCTTGGAACTTTCCACCACCACCAGGGGGGCAATACCGCCCACTTTGGGAACCACTGTTTTATAATCTCCATGTTTTCAGAAATTCACGAGCTGAGAGAAGACTCCAGAGAGCTAATATTCTGAAGGGAAAAGGCTTGCACAATGAGGTTAGTGTAGGGGAGAGAATGGATGCAACAAGGGTGAGGAAAGATACGTGGAGCATCTGAGCACCTGAGTGGTGGATATATAAGACCAGCTAGCTCTGAGGAGTAAAAACCATTACAGTAGCAATAGAAAGATAATGACTAGTGGATCAGAGGCTGAAGATGTCCAGTAAAGATGGGATGCAAAGCAGCTGAGTGACTCTTCTCTGGATGCAGTCCAGGATATCAATATGCATAGTAACAGAATTCCATTATTTAAGCCTTGTAGAGTGTCAGCAGCTGTTGGGGACTGAAATATCTTCAAGTCCCAAGGGGCCATTCTTTGGTTGAGGTCCTAGCTATGCTAAGAATTTGTTTTTACCAGGAAAAGATCCTTGGTGATAATGAGGCCCAGCACTGAGAGTGACTGTGAGGGCTCTGTCTGAGAGTTGCTCATGGTTAAAGGGGTTGTGATACAGTGGTGGTTTTCTTTTATATGAATAGCGCTAAAATTTTTTGGCTGTTAAAGGGACCAGATTGGCACGACCTCATTGGCATGACCTCACTGGAGGATGCTCTCAAGGCTTCCATTTATAGAGTCAATGCAGGTTTTGGATGTGGTAACTGAGTTGTGCATGGATGATGCATGATTAGGAAAGATTAGGGTCACTTATTTGCATAAAATATTCAATGCTGGGTGTGGCAGCAATTAGATAATTGATGCTTAGCAGGAAAAAGGGGTGCAAAACCAAACCCTAAGAAACAAATAAGCTGACCTTCATAATAGTTCTGAGATTTTAGAACATTTAACAATAAAACCTGAAAATTAAACCCTTGTCTTCACTGAGCTTAATATATGAGAATATTTTATTAACATTTCTTTTATTTCTGTAGGTATTTTATAACAAGCAGAATACAGAGTAACTTAACAGAGCAAATTTTTCCATTTTCTTTTTTTCATTGTTCTTTAAGGCAGAGATCCTTATCAGTTTCCTCAAGCCTTAAACATCATTCATGTCTTAATGCTGTCTTACATTAAGGGAGAAGACAGTGATATTCAGTCAAGGGCAACATACTTAGTCATATTGTTGGTACGGATAAACAAATATGATAACTCATTTCTTTGAAATGTTTTATAGAGGGCTAATGGTAAATATAGCGTGTAAGAATCTTTTTTGTTGAAGAAGAAAGTAATTGTGCATACATATTTAATACATGTTGACAACAAGAACAGATGTTTATCTCGTTTTAGTTCAATGTGTGATGATGAAGAGCACAGAAGAACTAGGACACAGCAAGAGCAGGAAGAGAAATAGCTAGGATAATAACAAAGAAATATAAATGATCATTGCAAATGCTCTTTCTTAACTTTCATCTTTATTTCTTGGTATTGCTTCATAAATTGTTTAGAAACAGAAAGGCATTTTACAAAGTAGATAATAACTGAACTTTTGTATGATGAAAAAAAAAAAGTTATCAGTACACAGTAGTTTTTTCTCCTTAATGCCAAAATAAAATGTGGAAAATTAGTAGTCAGTGAAAAGATAGTTAATGGCTTTATGGAAGACAATAAATAGAATAAAGTTGAAGCAAATTAAGTAAATAGCTGCTTTAATTGACTGATGTTATTACTTTAATAATTGTGTAAACTTGAAGGAAAGATCCAAAGAAGAATTTTATAGCAATCCTTGGTGATTTTAGAGGATAAGTTATCAAGACAGCAAAACTACAGCGACAACTTTAAAATATACTTTTGTTCTTCTATGATAAGAAAAAGCTATTAACCCTTTTAAAATCGACTTGCTTGAGACTGCGCCTGAAGCTATGATACAAAGCTCTTGGTTTAAAGAGATCTAAATTAATACCTTCCATTAAAATTTCATGTTCCAGACACCAGTTTCATAATAACAATGTTATTTTGCTAAATTCTTTGTTATTTGTTATTTTTTTTAATTAATTCAAACAGAGGCAGTGTATTTCAACAGAAATATGGTAATAAAATGGTTAATGAAGATTGTTCTTTTAAATTTAGTATACTCTTTTACTTGTTTCAGTCATTTGACTGCGGCCATGCTGGAGCACCGCCTTTAACCCTTTAGTGTTCTGATTATTCTATCAAACATAATGCTTATTGATTCACATTGATTTAATCTTGATGGTGTAATTACTTAATGTAGAATAACATTGTAGGGTAGGTGTGAGAGCCTGGATCTGGTCAGTTTGAACATAAAACAGATTAAATATTTTGGCCGGATATGGCTGGTTTAATACTAAAGGGTTAATTGAGCAACTCGACCCCGGGACTTATTCTTTTGTAAGCCCAGTACTTATTCTATCGGTCTCTTTTGCCGAACCGCTAAGTAACGGGGACGTAAACACACCAGCATCGGTTGTCAAGCAATGCTAGGGGGACAAACACAGACACACAAACATACATGCACACACATATATATATACATATATATACGACAGGCTTCTTTCAGTTTCTGTCTACCAAATCCACTCACAAGGCATTGGTCGGCCCGGGGCTATAGCAGAAGACACTTGCCCAAGGTGCCACGCAGTGGGACTGAACCCAGAACCATGTGGTTGGTTAGCAAGCTACTTACCACACAGCCACTCCTGCGCCTATGTATATTGCTCAAAGTTTACCAAGATGGTAATGAAATTACAATATCAATTGACAACTAAGTATGCGATACTAAAGAAACTCTTCAGGCCATTTACCTTAAAAAGTTTCAAGAAAATATCAAGAGAGCATGAAGAATAGGAATAATTCATTTGAAAAATAGAATTCCTGAAGAAATAACACAATACTGACAATAAATAAATAAATATGACAGTCTAAGAAAGTCAAAAAGCCAAACAAAAATATTAGTTTTCTGAGACCAACATATGAGAAATGAGGAATATCTTCAAAGAGTTTAGGAAAATAATCTTTGACATCAAACCAAATCAAGATAGATGAACATCAATGGAATTTATATCTTTGTGGTACCAGTGCCAGTGGCACATAAGAAAACCATCCGAACATGGCCGTAGCCAGTACCGCATCGACTGGCCTCCGTGCTGTGGGCATGTAACAAATACCATCCGATCGTGGCCGTTCGCCAACCTCGTCTGGCACCTGTGTCGGTGGCACATAAAAAAACACCATCCGAGCGTGGCCGTCTGCCAGCCTCGTCTGGCACCTGTGTCGGTGGCACATAAAAAGCACCATCCGAGCGTGGCCGTTCGCCAGCCTCGTCTGGCACCTGTGTCGGTGGCACATAAAATCACCCACTACACTCTCGGAGTGGTTGGCGTTAGGAAGGGCATCCAGCTGTAGAAACACTGCCAGATCTGACTGGCCTGGTGCAGCCTTCGGGCTCCCCAGACCCCAGTTGAACCGTCCAACCCATGCTAGCATGGAAAGCGGACGTTAAACGATGATGATGATGATGAATATATTTATATTAAATGAATAATTTACTTTTAAAGGACAGATATATGGATTCATAGTTACTTTTAACTATCAGATAAGACAACTATAAGCATAACAATCATAAATATAGGTATATATGCATATGTATGATATATGTCTCTCTCCCAAGTGTTAAACCACCCCTAATATTACCTTCCTGCTCCTACTTTTCCATGCAGACATCAACGCTTTCAATATAATTTGCCCCTTGTTTGACCATAAAACAAAAAATGCATAGATCTAACATAATATTATGGCCTACATTTGAAGCAGTGAAGTATGGTTGTGTGGTTAACACCACCACCCAGCTCTTGAGCACTTTAGGAGGAGAACCCATTGTTACCAGCAGTTGGTTTAGGATTCCAGTATGCTCACTAGCCTTGAAGGCCATAAAAGAAGGTCATAGCTATTGCTCTTCCTCCTCTTATTAAATAATTAAAACAAGAATGACTTGTATTACGTTTCACCGAGAAGAAAAAAGAATTAGTATTTAGTAACTAAAATTAGGAGATGGCAACGAGTGCGTGTGCTGTTTGTTTTATATTGTTATATTGATTTTCATAAGAACAACTTCTCAATGTGAGTTCTTCCTTGGAAATACAGCATCACAGACAGCTCGGAATATTAAAGGAGTATTTCATTCTAATTCCAAAACTGTTATTGCATGACTAGAGAAAATAAATGTTTTAACTTGACTCTTTGTATGTGTGTGTGTGGGTATGCGTGCTTCCTCATCTTGACATTGCACAGCAGTTGTAAACAAGGATCACCACCATACAAGTGGTGTCCATTTCCTTGAAAACTTGTCCAGCCATGGGGAAGTATTATCTTGCTTGGAAATAGGTGATGGTTAGTGACAAGAAAGTCATCCTGCCACAGAAAATCTTCCTCAATGAATTCCACCTGATCTATGCAAGCTTAGAACAGTGAACATTAAGATGATAATGATTGGGTGATTTTTGTTTTAGTGATATTTGTTAGCACTGAACAGTAAACAGGAATTTAAACAAAAACAATTGAATTTCAGTTTAAAAAACACTCTTTCTCACCCATCTCCCCACAAAAAGCACTCTTCACAAAGACCTCTTTCATATATTAGAGACTAGCAGTATCGCCCGGCGTTGCTCAGGTTTGTAAGGGAAATAACTATATAAGCATTTTTAGAGAGTTATAGCCAAAAAATAGCAAAAAAATGCATTAAAAATGGAAAAAAAATTATGGTAAATTTGTTTTTAAATCGTTGACTCATCGTAGACATTTTTAGAGAGTTACTTCCCTTATATAATAGCGAAAAAATGCATTAAAATGGAAAAAATGATGGTAATTTTTTTTTTAAATCGTAGACTCATCGTAGACGTGCGCTAATACCCAGAAGGGCTCAATATGAATCACGACTATAAGATACCCGGTTTTGGTTAAACTGCACTGCAAAATGTGGGAGTAGTTAGGAATCTAAATCGTAGGAGACAGACACACAACCTTACTTTTATATATAAAGATATTCTTGTAGATATCTCCAATACGTAAAATATATGTAAGTTATTTTAACCATCAAATGCTATCGTAAATACACTAACTTGGCTGGACAAATTTATATTTCTTCCAAAACTAAAATCTCTTTGAATTATGATTTTTAGTGATATAACAATAGCTACAGACATTCTATTAAAAGAATGTCAGGTTTCATTATAAGCTAGTAGTATTTTTTTTTATTTTTTGCATCTCTTTCAGTAAAAACTTTATTCCAGTAACAGGAAATTCCTGCCACCATTTACCAACTTTAAATTAGCAACCTTCTTATATATCCTGTTAGTTCTTACTTCATTGACACCTATCAAAGTATTGGTGGTAAACAGCATCCTGTTAATTCCTATTTCATTGACACCAAAGTACCGATAGTAGACATTAGTACAAAACAGAAGGTAAACAGTATTTTTATGTCAGTAAAGCAGAATTTAGTAGGAAACTAAATAAATGAATTTCTCATATTAATATTACTTATTAAAAGATTATTAATTAATGGAAATACTGTGATTTCTTCTTAAAATAATTATCTACCTCAGACTTTATACTGTGCTTTCTTAAATTGAAGCTAACGTGATTTTTTCAGTGTTAGCAACAACAAAGAAACATCAGATTATTCTGTAACATTTTATTTCTGGTAAGTAGGAAAGAAGAAGATCCTAATGCCACCACAGAAATGGCTGAGTTAGATAACAAAAAAAAAGAAGGTAGAAATTTTATAGGTGTATCCAATGTAAGTTCTAGTTGTGCAAGATCTGGAATGGAATCACAGACAAGCTGACAAAGAAGATTGATTTACTATGTGATAGATGCAGACAGCAGTAAATGTATACAAGAAAAATTCCTTCAGATGCTTGGAAGGCTCCCTCGATGTAGTCATTGTAAGAAAGACATGGAAAAAGTTCAAGGAGATAAAACTTCTGCTGGCATCAAAAGCTTTCTCTCTCTCAAAGTGAAGGGCATTTTGTATGATGCATGTGTATAGAGTGCAATGCTGCATGGCAATGAGATGTGGGTCTTTAATGTTGAGGATTTGTGAAGGTCAGAAAGAAACGAGGTAAACATACTCTGCTCGATGTGTAGTGATAATATGCATGAGCGACAGTGCACAAATGAGCTGAAAGCAAAGCTAGATCGAAGAGGAATTAAATACGGTGTGCAAAGGAAAAGACTACACAGGTACAGGCATGCGATGTATATGGAGAATGTTAGTTGTGTAAAGAAGTACTGAGGGCTAAAAGTGGACGAAAACTATGGAAGTGGGAGACATCGGAAGACATGGGTCAAAATGAAGACTGATCTTAAGAGGCTGAACTTTTTTAAAAATGGAGATGACAAATGACCTCAAAGAAAGACTAAGTGCTATGCAAGCAAACATTCATCCAACCCTTGCAATCATGACAAAATTGAAGTGAAATTGGTGGTGGTGAAGGAAGTTGGTCATCAACATCACTTCATGGCCACTTTTCCATGTTTGGGCTCGATACCCTTTCTGTTAACAACACTTATTACCTGTTTCCAAGCAAATTAATATTTCCCCATAGCCAAACATATTTCCATGGAAGAGTGAAAATAAATATCATTGCTAGTACAATGATGACGATGAAGACGTTCATTTAGCAGCCATCATGTAATGTCAAGACAAGGGTACACACAAACACACACATAAGTGTACACACGTATATGTACAATAAGCTTCTTTCAATTTCTGTCTATCAAACCCACTCATTAGGCTTTGGGTGGCCTGAAACTCTAGTTGAAGACACATGCCCAAAGTGCCATGCTGTGGGACTGAACCCCAAACCAGGTGGTTAGGAAGCAAACAGGATGAATATCTACATTTTGGCTTCTTGTCTTTTACATTTTTATTACGCCTCCATCTTCTGCCCTGCCACTGTCTTCATTATTCTCTCATCTCTCACTCACTGTCTGACCTATCATTGAGCCATGCCACCTGTGTAATGAGGCATGGAACAGGATCTGCTCATATTCAATCTCCCTTCTATTATCCTTTCTTATTGCAAGCCAACATTTTCTTCTATTCAGTCTCCTTACCAACAACCAAGATGTAGCTATCTATCACTGTCTTTCTTCCATCTCTCCTACCTTTACCACCCTTTCATTTTTACACTGTTTCAACCATCAACT
Organism: Octopus sinensis; assembly: GCF_006345805.1. Classification (NCBI taxonomy): domain Eukaryota; kingdom Metazoa; phylum Mollusca; class Cephalopoda; order Octopoda; family Octopodidae; genus Octopus; species Octopus sinensis. The sequence continues at coordinate 15,309,229 of NC_043001.1, forward strand.
CTTCTTTTACCTTCTTGCACTAATCCAGTATTTTTCACCACTGTCTTGTATTCATCCTCCTAGTTGGGTTGCTTTGAAAAAGTGGAAACAATGTGGTTTAGAGGATTCTTTAGCCTTTCCTCTCCAGCGTTGATGTGGTGATAGAATGCATCCAATATAGAAGAGGTACTTGTCAAGTGATTCACAAATAAACAGATACAATGTGAAATAGAGAGGGTTCTTCACTCTTACTTGTGACAAGGCAGTAACTCTAGTGTTGGTGCCATAATAAAATGCACTCAGAACTTATGTAAAATGTTTGGCATTAAGAAGGGTGTCTAGCCTTATATATTTCTTTACTGCCCACAAGGGGTTAAATATAGAGGGAACAAACAAGGGCAGACAAAGGGATTAAGTTGATTACATCAACCCCAGTGCGAAACTGGTACTTAATTTATCGACCCCCAAAAGGATGAAAGACAAAGTCGACCTCGGCGGAATTTGAACTCAGAATGTAATGACAGACGAAATACCGCTAAGCATTTTGCACAGCGCGCTAACATTTCTGCCAGCTCACCGCCTTAAGGGTGTCTAGCCTTATAGCCATAAAAAAAGACTCATGTTAACTGAGCTGCTGGGAATATAAGGAGAATATGAGACTAACCTGACTTTTTATAATGTTAAAAATCTTAAAATTTTGATGTAGATTTCTATTCCAGCTAATGGAGATTAAAGAGGGTTTAAAAACTCACTAGAGTCTTTCTTGCTATTCTAATAAGAATTAAAATACTCGTGTAAACAGTGTGCATTTTATGAAAAGTCACAAATGTTTAAAGCAGTAAATTCTTTACATAATGAAACAGGAAGCTTTAAAATACTTTTTATTTCAACAAAATTAAGACAAATGTTTTAAGTGGTTGAAAACATGCTTGGAGAATTAAAAAAAACTAATGTAGAATCAAATATGCTGAGAAAGAAAAAAATATATTAGACAACGAAGAATATTTTATTTCTTTTTCCTTATTTCCATCAACAAGCACAAGAGATAACTACAGACATAAATCCTTAAATCCTTAAAATTATTTTAGCCCGAAGGCCGCGGCCATGCTGGGGCACCACCGCTGTTTAACTTTCATTTAACCACCACATGTTTAACTTTCATTGAAGTTTATTAGAAATGTCTATTATCATACAACTTGCCAAAGTATAAGTGTCTGAATCACTTAGTAATTATAAAGAAATATATATTCGTTGGCTTAAATAAAGAATAGTTTTTAGAAACTATATAAATCTGAAATACCAATATTTATAGAACAAATTTGATTTGCTATATCATTAGTATTCAGTTTTTTTTACACATTCTAATTTTCAAATATAAATGTAAGAATAATTCAAAGCCTTATTCAAAAAGGTAGTATAGTAGACAGGATTTTTTAAAATGCTAATTCAAGTAAGAAATAACTTATATGAAGGCTAGATTATGAATGAACAAATTAACAGATCAAGATGTAAATAAAAAAAAAATAAAGGCTATAAAAATAGAAGTTTAATCTTAATATTGCTATATAAAAATTTAATTATTTATAAAGTGGGGAAAAAGAAAATGTTCTAATCATTAGATTGCTGTTAGATTGTTTATTATCTACAAGCAATTTATAACACAGAAACAATAAGATCTAATAGTACTTTGCAGTATCCTTTTGGTCATATCAATTAAAAAATAAACTAATTCAGCAATTTAAAGGAAATCATTTGACTGGCCTTATAAGTATACACAACTGTAGCAGACATTTTAAAAGTACTGCACGTAGGGAAAAGTATGTTTAACCTTCTCAGTATAAAAGTATACGATGTAATTTTTTTTTGTTTTATATATATATATATCAACTTCCTGAGACAACTACAATTGTTGCTACACAGATTTTTGTCATGTTTCTCATTGACATTAGCTGAAGACTCAGCGCAGATTTTTTTCAATAGTACTACAAGTGGAAATATAAAGTCATTATTCAGAAGCAGTTTATAAGAAGACTAAAATCAGATTACTAGTGTCAACTGTAAACTGAGAGGAGTAAGTATGCTTAAGACTGAAGCATATGATAGAAAATAAGATAAAAAATAAATTGAAAGGGAAATAATTTTGGCCTTTGGTCACTCCAGAGTGTATATATTTAGTCGTTATGGCATCCTGTGTATGAAATAAGAGCCATCTCAAGTACTAATTTTACTTGTAGTCTATTCTTGACCAGCTCTTTTATTCATATAACAATTATTTTTCAAGAGCTTCTAAAAAAAATAGATATACTTTGCTTGACATCAAAAGCACTTCAGATCTTAAAAAGATATTTTGGAGGAATAATTGTCTCACAATTAAATGCAAAGAAAACTCAAATATATTAAACAAAGAAAAATATGAGATGGCTTTGTTTGCTTAAAATATCTACTTATTCAAAGATAGGTAACAAGTACAGATATTGCCAGACTAAGTCAAACAAATTAGTAACTCTACATTCAGAACAGAAAAATATTTCTTTTTAAGTATTGATCAGTGTGCCAATTATTCTAGGCTTTAATTATTTCAGTTCTATTTGATTTAGACCTGAGAGTGACTACCCCAAAACCAAAATGCATCTTGGAATCTGGCTTTTAAACAACAATGGCTTTGTAGAGAGAAAAAAAAATCATCTACATAATCTATGAATATGCAACCTTATTATCAATTAATAAGGAAAGAGAACTAGATAAGATTAGTAAAATTAGATTTTCAAGTGCCAGAGGTTGGTAAGACACAGAAGTAAAAGGAAAATTAAGTAGCAGAATTCGGTTAGTAGAATTGGAGAGAAAGGATTACAAATCTTTAGGGATACTTTTAAGTGATGATACAAAAGATAGGAAGCTGCAGTAAACAGATTTTATATTAATTACAGTGGAAAAACAAGAAACTAGCTAAAAATAAAATACAACACAATAGCATGCAAGGGCTTACAATCCTAAAACTAAACAAATGTTAAAAATAAAAGTATTTCTTGGTTTTTCAAAAGAAACCTATGTCATTATGAATGTCAGAAGAGTTTTCCAAGAGAAACTGGAAGAATAAATGTACTTAACAACTACATACAATGTAGGCCTTAAATATTAAATACACAAGAGTCAAGACTATTGAAAAGGTTGCAAGACGCAACAAAGATTTTTGGAAAATAAAAATAAGGAATAAGTGGAAATTTTACCAGTAAGTATGTTAAATTATAAGGCACAAAAAGAAAATGACTCTCCCCAGACACAACATTAAATACACAGTTTTAAGCTTATTTTATGTATTACAGAAACCAAAACCAAGTGAGCAAATTTTCAAAAACAAAGAATAATTTCCCCAAAATAGCAATTATAACCAATTAAAATCCAATGAAAATTATAAATTGACTCTAAATAGTAACAAAGCATTGTTTATATATCAAGTGATTTATATTGAAAAACTTTTATGAAAATCACCTAAATTAATATACACAGCAGCAAATGATGTTAGACTTCATTATTCAAAATATAGAATGAAAGCTGAATGAAAACTTTGCAATATGTATCAGAGTTCTCCCCAATTCCTTACTCTATTGGTTCAACACCAACAACTCACACTTTACTATCCTTATTGATACACAATCCAATCATTTTTATGCTGCCTTTTGTTAGCTATAGGTCTTCCAACAGCCAAATCACTGGCCCAGTGCATCTGTGATGATGAATGAAATGAAGGACTGTCCAGGAAACATATGTGGAACAAATACCAGAAGGTACAATTTAACAGTTTCCTTGCTGGTGCATACATCTTTCACAAGGTATATTGATGAGAGGAATACAAATACCAGCAAGTTGTGGTTCTCAGACTCTTCTATAAGGGTAGCTATATTTAATAAAAACTGACTTGGACTGTGGTGACCCATGTCAGTATGATGAGTTATAAGAACAAGAACATCAGCATAGGGGATCTCCCATGAGTAACTGGTCTTAAAGTCCCCTATTAGGGCCTGGATGACTATGATATATAGAAGGAGACTAATAACCAGGCTCTGGTGAACTACCAGTACACTAAATTCATGGCTGTACTCATTGCTAGCTCTCATGTTATTGGCAGTACTCCTGTACAAGGCTTGAATGGTTCACACTAGCAATGTGTCTACTCTCAGCATCCACAGTAATTTTTTTCCCAAACTGACATCCACCACTGACCATGCCTCCACTTGTGTTCCCCATCTGTCTAAGTCCCTTTGCTTTCTCACTCTTGCAAGCTGAGCCACCCTTTCCAATCCTCTCTTACATTCACCTTGTTGTACTTGGAGAGTATGCCTTGACCCTTCATCTCCACCATCTCTTTCCTCTTTTCAGCTGAGGTAACCATGTATCCCCTCTCTTCTGGCATAAAGCCAACTGTCAATACCACACACCCCATCCAGTTAAGGGGTCTTGTCATATGAGTTACTTCGTGAACTCACTACTGTCAATGCCATGAAAAAAAAACACAATCACTCAGTACATTTGGTGAAGTTACTGGCATTAGGAAGGGCTTCTCTCCATAGAAATCATGCTAAAACAGACATTAGAGTTCAATGCAATCCTGTAGCTTGTTAGATTCTATTGAAGTATCCAACACATGTTGGCATGGAAGATAGATATTAAGCAATGATTATTATGAGGATACGCACACAAAATCATATATTGTGAATGAATTTGATAGACGGAAACTGTGTGGAAGCCCATTATATATATATATATATATATATGAGATGCAGCATGGAATTTTGTCAATGAAAAGGTCATGGTCTCAAAGCAACGAAAATATTTGGCAAATTAAATTTAAATGTTGAAGTGAATCTAATGGTTTTTGTGTGTTTAAATAGCTTATAAACACCTTCCACACTGCAATTGTATATATATACATACACACATATGCATTTATTTGTCCACCACCACCACTTGACAACTGGCATTGGCTTGTTTATGTCTCCATAGCTTAGCTATTTGGCAAAAGAGACCAATAGAATAAGTGCCAAACTTTAAAATAAGTACTGGGGTTGAATTTTTCAACAAAAAAATCTGCAATCCAGTGACTGAAACCAGTGAAAGATAAAAGATGCAAACACTCCCTCGTTAGTTCATTAACATTCAGAAACAAATCATACAAGCAAGAGGAAAAATAAAAAATAAAGAAGCATGAAAGTGATATCGTATATGTGTAAACCATGCAAGGAAACAGAAAATCATTTGCTGCCTGGGTGTAAAATATTAAATGGAGATGATTATGTTAGGAGATATTAAAATTGCATTGATGTTCTTTTTAAAAGAAATCCAGTGCAGTATAAAACCAGATGGGATAAATGGACCATGATGAAAAATAAGGAAAATTAACTATACTGGGATTTTGAATATATGCAAAACAATCATCAACAGAAGATGAGATTTAATTTTAGAAAATAATTCCAAGAGGTAAAATACAGATTATTGAAATGATCTACCCATTGAGAAATACTTTAATGCAAAAAAAGCATGAGAAGAGACCAAGAAATACAAAAAAGAAAAGAGTCTTTGAGGTTCCTGAAAGAAGTAGAAGATTATACTAATTGTAAGTTTGTTGATTAGATCCAAGTCAGTTCCAAATGAGCAAAGCTATGATCAAAAGTATTCCGGTGATGGCATTTCGTTTTTTTTTTAAGCACATTGCATATCAAGGACTACATCATCCAATGTATCGCTCTGTTAGTCAATTACATCAGCCCCAGTGCTTCACTGATACTTTATTTTCTTAGTATCAGGGTTGAAAGGCAAAGGGAAGGTGACCTTGGTGGAATTTGAACTCAGAATATCAAGAGACAGGACAAATAATGCAAGGATTTTGTCTGATATTCTAACAGTTCTACCAATCCACTACCATTAATCATCATCATCATTTAGCATCTGCTTTCTGTGTTGGCATGGGTTAGACAGTTTGACTGGAAATGGTAAGCTGGAGAGCAGCACCAGGTTCCGTCTGTTTTGGTCTGGTTTCTACAGCTGGATGCCCTTCCTAATGTCAACCACTCCAAGAGTGTAATGGGTGTCTTTTATGTGTCCACACTATGATTTCATTTAGCCTGATGAGTCTTCTCAAGCACAGCAAAGGTCTTGATAATCATAATAATAGTAAAAACTGGATATAAATACAAATGTGACCCATCAATAGTTGGCTGCATCTGGACTTAAATCAGATCAAAGGGTTTCATTATAGCAGATTAAGAAACTACCAAGCAAGCATTTCTAAAAATGGTGCAGACCCTACCTGCCTGCCACTTTTGTGGTACAACCAAGAAAACAATTGACTACCTCCTTTCTGGTTGCTCTATGCTAGCTTCAAATGAATACATTATTCACCATGATAGAAATGGCCAATATATGCACTGATTTATATGCCATAAGTTTGGACTCCCATATGAGAAGAACTGGTGGAAACATAAACCTGCCAAAATAGTAGAAAATGACGATATCACCATTCTCTGAGATTTTAGTATTCAAACTGATTGTGCTATACAGGCAAAGACTAGATATTATGAAAAAAAAAATCACATTGACAAAACATGCCTGCTCATAGATGTGTTAATGCCAGCAGATTGAAATGCTTCATAAAATTATTTGAAAAATTAAGAAAATATAAGAACTTTGAAGCAGAGGTTTCAAAAATGCAGCCTCTAAGAACAACTGTGCCTGTAATCCTCAGAGCTTTGGGGACAATACCAAAGAGTGCTCTTGAACACTATGGCTAAATATCAAGAAACTCCAAGGCAACAGAACTACAAAACATTGTTCTCATGGTACTGAAATCCTAAGAAAAACATTGTCAACTTGAAAATACCTGATTCTCTTAAAACTCTATAAAAACTGAAATAATAGTTCTCAGATTCTGGCCTCCTTCACATAAACTACACCTTTGCTAGTTATAAAAATAATACCCATAGTAAAATGTCCAACTTGCAGTTCTTTGGGGCTTGTGGGTGAAACTTGGCATAACTCATATAAAACAAAGTAACAATAATGTAATCTTGTATCCTCCCTCTCTCAAAATTTCAGGCTTTGTGCCTGAAATTTTGGGAGAGGAAGGGTAGTTGATTATATCAACCCCAGTGCTCAGCTGGTACTTATTTTAGAAACCTTGAAAGGATGAAAGGCAAAGTTGACCTCAGAAGAATTTGAACTCAAAACATAAAGATAGACAAAATGCTACCAAGCATGTCCAGCATGTTAATGACTCTACCACCTTAACCCTTTAGCATTTAAACCGGCCATATCCGGCCAAAAGTATTCTACCTGTTCTATGTTCAAACTGGCCAGATCTGGTCTTTCACACCAACCCTACAATATCGTTTGAGAAATGAACAGCTACCTCATCAAAATCTCATAACTACAAGATAATGCATGATTAGTTCAAAACAATCGTCGTCGTCGTCGTCGTTTAACGTCCGTTCTCCATGCTAGCATGGGTTGGACGGTTCGACCGGGGATCTGGGAAGCCAGAAGGCTGCACCAGGCTCCAGTCTTATCTGGCAGTGTTTCTACAGCTGGATGCCCTTCCTAACGCCAACCACTCCGTGAGTGTAGTGGGTGCTTTTTACGTGCCACCTGCACAGGTGCCAAGCGAGGCTGGCAACGGCCACGGTCGGATTGGTGTATTTTATGTGCCACCGGCACGGAAGCCAGACGAGGCGGTGCTGGCATCGGTCACGAGTCGGATGGTGCTTTTTACGTACCACCAGACCAGGGATCCTGGCTGGTTCAATTCGATTTCGATTTCGCTTGCCCCAACATGTCTTCGCAAGCAAGGGGGTTGGCATGGGTGCCTGTTGTACGGTCAGATTGGTGTATTTTACGTGCCACCGGCACGGAAGCCAGCGGAGGCGGCACTGGCATCGGCCACGAGTCGGATAGTGCTTTTTACGTACCACCAGACCAGGGAACAATGTGGATAAAAAAGCATTAATTTTGGCAGAATAATGCGAACACTAAAGGGTTAAAAATGATAATGTCGATGATGATGATGATAATAATGGGATCAGTCAGGACAAGATATTGAAGGCATTGTGATTGGGAAATGGAAATTAAACTGAAAATTTCTAGCAAAAGAAATATGAAAAATTTGGATGGTGATTGCATAACTTGTGCCTGAGGTCTATTAGAAGATTATCTTACATGCTGATTGCCAAGTCAGTTACAAATCAAATCATTTTCAATGTAGAATAGATGAATAAAAATTGAAAGGAGAATAAGAAAAGTGACTGAAATATTAACCTGCTTTTCATTCTGACAGTCAAGTGAAGTTGAATCGTAACGAGATTTCCAATGATTCCTCTCCAGTTCGCTTTCTTGAAGAAGCCGTTTGATTTTATTTATTTCTGCAACAACAAATTATAAAGCATTTAATTAGGAAATAATCTACCAGAAACCAGTTGTGTTTCATTATCATTATTTGTTTAAGCATTCACTGAAAGATAAATGTACAAATATATATAACTTTCAGGAACAAAAAATTATTAAAAAAAAACTAACAAAAGTATTTAACCCTTTAGTGTTTAAACTGGACATATCCGGCCCAAATATTCTATGTTTTATATTCAAACCGGCGATATCTGGCCTCTCACACCTAATCTACATTGACATTCTAAAAATAAACAATCACATCACTGAAACCTCAAAAGCTATAAGATAATGCAGGATTAATTAAAAACAATTTTAATAAAAAAAAGCATTACATTTAACAGAGTAATCTGAACACTAAAGGGTTAAACTTAAGGGATGTTCCAAAGCATCAAATACCAAAGTAGTAAACAAATTCCATTTTGAGTTTATAGTTCTGTTCTGTATAAATTCTAAAAGTAAAAAAAAAAAGAATTCCAATGCTTACATGTGAAAAAGTGTCTATAAATTGTTAAGTCAACATATATTCTATTTTCAACAAGTTAAGTATTTGCAAAGAAACATAGACATAATGAAATTCCATAAGATTAGACCAAGAATGCTTGGCTTGTCATTTCTTCCAAACTATAGATATATTAAAAAAATGTTAGATTCACTCATGCAGTAGCATAGTTTTAGCAAGGCTGGTATGCAGAAGCAGAGATGATATTGTCCTTCTATGTAGATTTGTTGATAATAATTATAACAACATTGGCACAAGGCAATACATTTTTGTGGGAGGGAACAGTTATTAAATCAATCCCAGTACATGTCTGGTATTTATTTTATCAACACTGGAGAGATGAAAGGACAAGTCAATCTGGTGATAATTGAAACCAGAATGCAAAGGGACAAAACTAAATACTCTAAGACATTCCTTATTCTATTACTCCACCATTTCCGCCTTTCTAACATTAATGTTTAGCACAAGGCCAGCAATTTCAAGGGAAGGGAAAAGACTTTGTATTAACTAATATCAATGCACCGTTTAGTATTTAATACATGACAGCTAAGTCTACAGTGAGGCAGATTTGAAAGTTGTTCAGATAATTAGAGCAACATTTAGTCAATGAATACTTCCTGAAAAGTTAAATTCTGCAGAAATCTTCAATAGGCGCAGGAGTGGCTGTGTGGTAAGTAGCTTGTTTACCAACCACATGGTTCCAGGTTCAGTCCCACTGCGTGGCACCTTGGGCAAGTGTCTTCTGCTATAGCCTCGGGCCGACCAAAGCCTTGTGAGTGGATTTGGTAGACGGAAACTGAAAGAAGCCTGTCGTATATATGTATATATATATGTATATATATGTGTGTGTGTGTGTGTGTGTCTGTGTTTGTCCCCCTAGCATTGCTTGACAACCGATGCTGGTGTGCTTATGTACCTGTCACTTAGCGGTTCGGCAAAAGAGACCAATAGAATAAGTACTGGGCTTACAAAGAATAAGTCCCGGGGTCGAGTTGCTCGATTAAAAGGCGGTGCTCCAGCATGGCCGCAGTCAAATGACTGAAACAAGTAAAAGAGAAAAAAGAGAAAAGAGAATAGGAAGATTCTTGCTAATTCTGTAAAAATGGAGATTCATTTTAACCTTTATAAGATGACTGATCCACCATTTTTGTGCTAGAAAGAAGAAAAAAACTGATTTCATCATCATTTTAAAATCCATTTTTCCAAGCTAACATGGGTCTGATGGAAATTTTTTTTCGGATTTTTCTATGGCTGGATGTTTTCCCTGTTACTAGTCCTCACCTGATTCCAAGTAGGGTGATATTTCTCCATGATCTGACACACTTTTATGGAAAACTGGAAACAAATAACAGCACTTCTATAACTAACACTCCGAACCATTATCTGCTATCAAGGCAAGGCAAGGATACACACACACACACACACACACACACACACACAGAGGTTTATTTGAATTTCCATCAACTAAATTCTCTCATGAAGTTTGGTTGGGCCAGAGCTGTAGTAGAAGACACTAGTTTGAGGGGCCACACAGCCACACATTGTGCCTGAGCCTGAAGTTGTGTGGTTAGGAACTTAACCTGCTGTATGTATCTAAACAAAACAACTAAAATGTTTTCTATGAGAAAAGAAAAAAATTGTAACAGCATATATCTCCAGTCCAATTTTCTGATGTATCTTCTCTCCTGTTGTTACTGCATAATGAAATGGGGATAATGTATATCAGATCAAATGTATTAACTTTTAATATTGTGCGGACATATTTCTATAGAAGTCTTTTTTTCAAAATTAAATGACACACCATAATGGAAATTTCAAACAAATTACCCATTATTAAGCGTGTTTTTAATTTATTTAATTTCAGGAGTGAGTGTGTACACATATACACATACATAACTACAGACAAATATATATATTTCTTTACTACCCACAAGGGGCTAAACACAGAGGGGACAAACAAGAACAGACAAATGGATTAAGTCGATTACATCAACCCCAGTGCATAACTGGTACTTAATTTATCGAGCCCGAAAGGATGAAAGGCAAAGTCGACCTCGGCGGAATTTGAACTCAGAACGTACCGGCAGATGAAATACGGCTACGCATTTCGCCCGGCGTGCTTGCCGCCTCTACAGACAAATATATATTTTATCATAAAAGAGTGGATGGAAAAAAGCAAAAAAAAAAGCAATATTGATACAAGTATTTTATTTCAATGAGTGAACTTATTTTAATTTATTATTTCTTCATACACAGTGATTCTTTCTTTTACAGATTCTTTTCCACCACCGCAACTCACAGACTTTGAATTAGAATGAACAAAAAAAGTTGGTGTTTGGCTGCCGTTTCAATGATTGTCAGCAATATCTGATAAAATTATCAGACATGCTTACACAGCAGTCTATAATCGCACAGGTCTGCTTTATTAAAAGTAGTCTTTCCATGGTAAACCGAAATCTCAATGTATTATTTACTTTCTCAAGGAAAGGCTGCTCTCATTAAAAATAACGTCATTGATATTAGTGGTGATATATAAAATACAGCAAAATTATCAGAACCAAAACAGAAAACATTAAATTTCAAATAAAATCCTTCTGGTGAGGTAAGCTCTAAAATATATCTCAAGCCAGCTGTGTTTGAAATATAGTACTGTAGTATCTGTACTAAATTTACAGCGTCATGAAGGAAACCATTGATAGAAAATTATTTTTCATTTCCCATAGGTATTAATGATTATCTTTCTTAGCTAATGAATTCAGATAATTTCATACAAAATCATAAAATAGCAATAAAAGGTTAGATATGATTGGTTTGATTAAGTAATTGAAGTTATCAACAAAGAAATTTAAATCTCTGTAGATTCGTGAGCGTGTGTATTTACTTATCTTTATACTTGATAGAGAGAGAGAGAGAGAGAGAGAGAGAGAGAGTGATGTAGACCAAAAACTTCATAATTACCATTCAGTGATATCTAAATCTTTTCCATACAGTAGCTGACATTATGCACAAGCATTGAAACATTTACAGTGTTTCAGCAAGATAATATATATATCTGTGTATGTGCGTGTGTGTGTGTGTGCGTGTGTATACGCACACACACACACATAAAGGCCTGTCCCAAATGAAACCAAATTTAAAAAAAAGAAATTAATTGCTTTACTTACATTTTAATCTGATTTGTCTTCCTCTAAAATAGTCCCCTCCACTGTTGATATATAAATATACTAGCAGTATCGCCCGGCGTTGCTCGGGTTTGTAAGGGAAATAACTATATAAGCATTTTTAGAGAGTTATAGCCAAAAAATAGCAAAAAAATGCATTAAAATGGAAAAAAAATTATGGTAAATTTTTTTTAAATCGTTGACTCATCGTAGACATTTTTAGAGAGTTACTTCCCTTATATACTAGCGAAAAAAATGCATTAAAATGGAAAAAAATGGTAAATTTTTTTTTAAATCGTAGACTCATCGTAGACGCGCGCTAATACCCAGAAGGGCTCGATATGAATCACGACTATAAGATAACCGGTTTTGGTTAAACTGCACCGCAAAATGTGGGAGTAGTTAGGAATCTAAATCGTAGGAGACAGACTTTTATATATAAAGATATACATATATATATACACACACACACACTCTCTCTCTCTCGGTAGGTTTTCTTTTTCCCTAGTTTCATAACATGACTTAAAATGTGTTTTCAGGGTTAGAGAACAATTCTTGAAATGAAATTTCTTTGATTTCTATGTTGACTGAAATCAGTAGCCTCCCTCAATGCGGATCTCAACTTTGAGAAATGAGACAAATCGAGAGGAGCCAAATTCAGCCAGAAGGGTAACTAGAAGGACAAGAATCATTTCATGCATCACAGAATAAAGAATGACACATGAGCAGATGCACTGTCATGTCGCAGCATCAAGGATTGTATGTACATCCATTTGAAATACTCATGGCATTATGTATGGATCAAATAGGCCTCTCTATATTCCTGTTGCAATATTAGAGAAATCTCAACAACACCATAAATGAATTTTTTCTAATTTGAAACAGAATTTCATGCCAACACATTGCTCCTCCAAATCTTTCAGTGTTCCACTTGTGGCAAATCATCAACAGCACTAAACATTCAATGTAGGATGTATAGATCTTTTTGCTTTCTACTCTAGGCACAAGGCCTGAAATTTTGGGGGAAGGCACCAGTCAATTAGATTGATCCCAGGATACAACTGGTACTTAATTTATTGGTACTTAATTTATTGACCCCGAAAGGATGAAAGGCAAAGCTGACCTTGGTGGAAATTGAACTCAGAACACAAAGACAGATGGTGTACACCTGGTGTACTAACGTTTCTGCCAGTTCGTCACCTTAAAGAATATAATATATTCTTTTCTACTCTAAGCATAAGGCCCGAAATTTTGGGGGAGGGGGCCAGTCGATTAGCTCGACCTCAATATGTAACTGGTACTTAATTTATTGACCCCAAAAGGATGAAAGGCAAAGTTCACCTCGGTGGAATTTGAACTCAGAATATAAAGAGAGACGAAATACCACTAGGCGTGCTAACAATTCTGCCAGCTCGCCGCCTAGTAGCATGTGTAGATGTGGCATGATATGATTATTATAAGATTGAAGATTAAGATTACCTAAACATAGCATTACTGTGAACACAATGTGTTAAATAATAAGCATGCTGTTTTCAAAATCCAGCTTCTTTCCGGACAGACTATTACACATACACACACTTATTTTTTCAGGAACAGGTAGAATAGGAGAGGAAAATAAGTAACATGCCTAAATAGTCAAACTGCACCCATATTCTAAACTACTGTATATATGTGTCTCATGTGCTTCTCAACTAGATGGAAGTATCAAATATCTGGAGCAGGAGATATGTGGATCATACCTAATCATTTAACCAGCTACTTTAGAAATAAAGGTTCCAAATTTGAAAGTTTGTTGCCTGAAGGTAATTCAACGAATTGCTTGAAACATAAACGGACGAAACATTGATGTTATCATTCGCAGTTCATATCAATTATGTATACAGTAATCCCTCAACCATCGTGGGTGTTATGTTCCAAAACCCCCAACAACAGGTGGAATTCCGCAAAGTAGAAGCAGTACTGTGTATTTTTTCTATTATTTTTATAATCTTTTCTATTATTTTTATAATCTGTATATATTTATTATATTATAAATGCAAAACACCACCACGCACTCGCCTCCCGAGTTTTGTTTTCCATACAGCATGAGCGATTCTTTGTTTACTTATCTATGGTACACTCTTTACTCTTTTTACTCTTTTACTTGTTTCAGTCATTTGACTGTGGCCATGCTGGAGCACCGCCTTTAATCGAGCAACTCGACCCCAGGACTTATTCTTTGTAAGCCCAGTACTTATTCTATCGGTCTGTTTTGCCGAACCGCTAAGTAACGGGGACATAAACACACCAGCATCGGTGCTAGGGGGTACAAACACAGACACACAAACACATACATATATATATACGACAGGCTTCTTTCAGTTTCCGTCTACCAAATCCACTCACAAGGCATTGGTCGGCCCGGGGCTATAGCAGAAGACACTTGCCCAAGATGCTACGCAGTGGGACTGAACCCGGAACCATGTGGTTGGTTAGCAAGCTACTTACCACACAGCCACTCCTGCGCCTATCTGTCACTACGTATTTTCTTTTTAATATATTTTAATTAATGGGTTATATAGTGCAGTACTGTACTGTATTTTTATTTATTTATTTGTTAATTTTTAGATGTGAAAACGCTTATTTTACCACAGAAATAATTCAAATTAAAAAAAATATAAAGTGGCTGTGTGTTAAGTAGCTTGCTTACCAATCACATGGTTCCGGGTTCAGTCCCACTGCGTGGTACCTTGGGCAAGTGTCTTCTACTATAGCCCCGGGCCGACCAAAGCCTTGTGAGTGGATTTGGTAGACGGAAACTGAAAGAAGCCCGTTGTATATATGTATATATATGTGTGTATTTGTGTGTGTCTGTGATTGTCCCCCCAACATCGCTTGACAACTGATGCTGGTGTGTTTACGTCTCAGTAACTTAGCGGTTTGGCAAAAGAGACCGATAGAATAAGTACTAGGCTTACAAAGAATAAGACCTGGGGTCGATTTGCTCGACTAAAGGCGGTGCTCCAGCATGGCCACAGTCAAATGACTGAAACAAGTAAAAGAGTATTTATCGGCCACAGAAACCTGCAATATACTGAGGAGTCCATGATATAAATTTACATGTATTAGCCAGAAAAATCTGCAATGTATTGCAGATGCAATTGGTGAACAACAATAATGGCGAGTGATTACTGTATTTTTAAAAAATCCTTTCTACAAGGATTTATGAATTGGAATCAAAAGACAATTTAAGTTAGTTTCAAATAGTATAGTTTCAAGTTTTAACCCCAGGAATATGTACCTAATTAAATTATTGTTTGCCCATTTACTTACTGCTGTAAACTTTTGGAGATGAGATGTTATTGAAATGATAAAACAGTTTTCAGTTATTGTTTATTTAGTCTTACAGATAAAGTGTCAGGTTTTCAGTGATCTCACATATACTTCTCAAACAAACAGACCTCCACGCATAATGAGATAAGAACAAGTGCAGGAGTTAATCGGGCGATCACCTAATGGATTGTTAGTTCAAATCTGCTGCAGGTGTAGAGGCACTCCTGGAAAGGGTACATTACTCTAGACTGTTTCAGTACAAGAAGGCCAAAAACATAAGCACCGTATTATGTGTGTGCATGTGTGTAGGCTTGAGTGTGTGCATGTGTGTGAGTGTGTGTGTGTGTGTGTGTGCACGTATTTGAGAGTGCATGTGTAGTTGTGTGTGTGTACGTGCATTTGAGTGCATGCATGTTTGAGTGTGTATGTGTGTGTGTGTGCATAGGTGTGTTTGAGTGTGCGTGTATGTTTGCTTGAGTGTGTATGCACATGTGTTTTAGTGTGCATGTATTTGAGTGTGAGTGTGTGTGTGTGTTTGAGTGTGCATGTATGTTTGCTTGAGTGTGCATGTGTGTGAGTGTGTGTGTGTTTGAGTGTTTGCATGTGTGTGCATGTGTGTTTGTGTGCATTTGTGTGTGTGAGCATACATGTCTATGCACACATAAGTGTGAGTGTTTCTTTATGCCTTCATATAGTCAATGTATGAGTAAAAATAGTGTCTGCATTTATGTACCTTGTACAAATAATAGATGTAACTAGCTGTAGAGTTAATTAGCATATCACTGAAAGGCTTTCAGTAGGAGGTCACATGCTGACATGCCAACGAACCCAGGGCAGAAGAGGTCCTTCAGCTGCTCATCTCTATATATATAAACGGCAAAATGTCTGTGTGCGTGTCCTTTATACAAATCCACAGTTTTTCAGTTAGAGGGCTCGCACTTTCTATGATCATTCAAAACCGTCCATGGGTGGTCGTGCACATCTTTACATTTCCCCAGTCACCCCGCAAAGCCATTAAAAAAATCAATAGAAGTGATTATTTTGTAAATTTTCTATCCAAAACCCAATCAAAATGCCTGAAACTTGATACGCCAATTGAATGCCAGCTAACTGTATGTGATTGGTCAGAGATTTGGACAGTACTTGCATGTGCGTGTGCATGCAGCTGTATATGCATGCACTAGCACAAGATAATGTAACTCCATACAAACCCTGCATCCTGATAACTGTTGGGCTTGTGGCACTTGTTGCACCAGACGATACATGTTGGGAGGATAAGAAGGTGGGACTAGTTCTGCACGGACCATTCCCATTATAATAACAAACCCCAGCTACCTTGTGGGATAAATTATTGGGTGCTGTCATGGACTTTTACAATGATGAAAGCAGCACTAATCTGGCAAGACCCTGCCTTCTAGATATCAATAGCACTTCAACAGAGGATGTAGCCACCTACTAGAAGAGCATGATTACTGCTGCCTCTACAATACTTTCTGTGTGCCATCATGTGAGAGGGAAATATTTTCCTTGTATATTCCCTCTTTGGTGTGGTTTCTTGGGCTCTTTTTACTGTGGCACCACCACTAGAAAGGTTAAGTCTGTAACAGGATCAGAGTGTCCCCTCTACCCTGTATTGTCTCTCTTCATTTACCAACTCCTTAATGGTGTGCATTAAGAGCATTTAGCAAACCACAAACACTTGAGAGGCTGCCTTGCCCCCTGAAAGATTAAAGAACCTTCTCTAAATCATTCTTTCAAAGCAAACACCCGACCAGTGGTGAAGATAAGAGGGAATGATAATCAAGAGAGTGAAAGAGAGAGTGTGAGAGTGACAAAGAAAAGAATGATGAGAATAAAAGAAGCGTAAGAGAGTGAGTAACGAGATATAGTGACAGTTATGTGTTGGTAAGAGACCGATAGTAATGAATAGCAAGATAGATGATAAGTATAAGTGGTAGATATCAATGTATATTTCTTTATTGCCCACAGGGGGCTAAACACAGAGGGGACAAACAAGGACAGACAAAGGGATTAAGTCGATTACATTGACCCCAGTGCATAACTGGTACTTATTTAATCGATCCTGAAAGGATGAAAGGCAAAGTCGACCACGGCGGAATTTGAACTCAGAACGTAACGGCAGACGTAATACCGCTAAGCATTTCGCCCGGTGTGCTAACGAGAGTAACATGAGGCAGAAGTCATATTCTTTGGACCCTTATTTCACTCCCTACAACCATAACCTTTATCATTCTGATTCCTTCTTCCTTCACAAAATCTATGTATAAAGGATTGCATCAAACTGATATTCTATCGTCATCCTTTCTCTTTTTGGCTGCTTATTACTGACATCCATCGCAGTTCACCTCCATTATAATGCATCACACTCTCTCCTCCTCCTCTATCCTCTCACCTGAGTAACCCTCATCCTACCATAATACTCTTGCTTGCCTTCACTCACCCATCTCAGTTCTTCTTAGGTTCGCCACTCTCACCTCTGTTCAAATGAGAAAAAAGAGCTCTCCCCATGGAATATAAAAGGACAAGATAACCCCATTAATGCTGGAGTAACAATAAAATATACCCACTACACTCTGTGAAGTGGTTGGCGAATGAGTGAAGATGATGTACAGAATGAGGGGAAACCATTGGCCTTGTTGAGTATATGACAATCTCTCTTATGGCAGCTGTCCCCTCCCATAGTTTAAAGCCTGTCATACAGAGACAGACAGACACACATTTATGAGTGTATGTGTGTTTGTGTGTCCTCGTTTTGGCCTCAAGTGCTGATAGTTAAAGTCATCATTCAGTCATTAGTTAAAGTCATTTGCTATTAATCTTCCATGAAAAACATGTCCAACTACTGAGCTGCTTTTGTTGAAAGAACTGGAAGAAATAATACTTTGCTTGAAATTAATTGAAGGTCGGCAACAGGAAGAGCATCCAGCTACAGGAGAATCTGTGGCAACAAATCTCATCTGACCCATGTAGGCATGGAAATGTGAATGTTCAAATGATCATTTTATTTATATATATATATATATATAAGTTGTCGAAGAGAGAGACCCAGGAAGACATGCAATGAAGTAGTGAAGGCTGGTCTTAAGGCACTGAGCTTTATGAAGATGACAAAGGACCGAGATATCTGATGCCTTGCTGTACTCAAGGAGACCCATCCATCACAGCAGAATTGATACTGGTGCCACATAAGAAGCACTCATGTTAGTGCCATGGTAGAGGCACTGGTTCTGGTGCCACTTAAAAAGCACCTGGCACACTCTGTGGAGTGGTTGGTGTTGGGAAGGGCATCCAGTCGTAAGGAACCATGCCAGAACAGACAATGGAGCCAAGTGTGGTCCCTGGTTTACCAGCTCCAGTCAACTTGTTCAACCTGTGCCAGCATAGAAAATGGATGCTAAATGATGATGCTGATGAGTGGCTGTGTGATAAATAGCTTGCTAACCAACCACATGGTTCTGGGTTCAGACTTGCTGCATGGCACCTCGGGCAAGTGTCTTCTACTATAACCTCGGGCCAACCAAAGCCTTGTGAGTGGGTTTGGTAGACGGAAACTGAAAGAAGCCTGTTGCATATATATGTATGTGTGTGTATATGTTTGCGTTTCTGTGTTTGTCCCACCAACATTGCTTGACAACTGATGCTGGTGTGTTTACGTCCCCGTAACTTAGCTGTTCGAATAAGAGACTGATCGAATAAGTACTAGGCTTACAAAGAATAAGACCTGGGGTCGATTTGCTCGACTAAAGGCGGTGCTCCAGCATGGCCACAGTCAAATGACTGAAACAAGTAAAAGAGTAAAAGAGTATATACAAACATAAAAATCTCTCACATATATATAAACACACACACACACACACACACGTATATATTCTATGTAGTCTTTGGTTATGGCCTGTTAGAAAGTTACCATTGATTTCACATCTACTATTGCTCTTTGCAATACAGGCAACCCACATACATACATTTATAAAATTCTGTTTCACTACTGTGTGTGCGTGTGTGATGCGCGTCCACCTCATGCCAGTAAGGAACCTGGACACTGGATGATGATATATCTAAATGCTTTTTTTGCTAAGTTTTAAACTAAAATATAATTTCAAGCAAATCTTTACATGTATTGCTAAATTCTTCAACACCTGAACACTATAAAATATAATGCAAAACCGTTTCATATCAAGCATTTTGATCTTTGCTTCAAGTGAACGGAAAGTTTTGATTTACAAGCTCTGTGGCCTTTTTAACAAGCAGATATTCAAACAAATAGTTAAGCACACCTAACTTTGCTGGGAACATAAATAAATAATGTAAAGATTCAAAACTATCCATCCTTTCTCCATACTGGGGGGAGGGGGGAGAAGAAAAAAAAAAGAAAAATAGTATAAACAAACATAGCTCTAAAACACATATCAAATATAAACAAGTCAGTTTGTAGAGAGACTTGAATTTTTGAGACCTCACTTTGATATCAATAGGGACCTGGTATTTAAACAGAGTGACACATTCATGATTGACCACTTCCTGTGTGTATGTATATATGTATATATATATATATATAGATATGTGTGTGTGCATATGTATATATGTGTGTGTGTGTATATATATATACATATATATATGTATATATATTATATATATATCTATGTATATATATATATATTATATATGGTCACACACATTTACATTCAAGTTAAATACAAATAAATACACACTGAATTTCTATTTTCTTTTTTTTGCCTATTTTATTTCTTTTCATTTATCTCTGGATGGAGAAGATTTAGTTACAATAAAAGAATATTTTCTCAACAGCTGTATTTGAAGCAGAAGAAAATCTGCCATCATTAAATACTACTAATGTCATGAATAGACATTTTTCTCAAATTCTTTAAACTGTTTGCTTTTCAGTATGAAAAGAATATGGTCATCGCAAGTTTTATTTATTCCTATCAAGTGTTACTATCAAAAGATCAACAAATGCCAATTTTGTCCAATCTTGGTGGCACCATCAATATGAGAAGCTCTTAGCAGCTTTATTAAGAATTTCAAATAAAAGACATACCAAAAAAACAAAGAAAAAATAAAGAAAGGAAAAATACATTATCATCTCTTTTTGGCCACCAGAAAGAAAAGCAGCTGCAATGAGAACTAATATAGTAGTATCACCTGATACTTTAGATCAATGATGACAACTTAGTATTTGATGTGTCAGAGTAGTGTCCACCATACACACACAATCACACATATATATAGACAGATAGATAAAGAGAAGTAGGAGGCTAGAATACAATACTTTCCATTACTAAACATTAACACTTTTGTTACCATATCTATTCTGAGATGCTCTGTGTTTCTTTCAATTGATTTTAAATATAACAAAAGAATTTAGTAAAATAACTTTGTTATCATTAAGCTAGTGTTAGGAACATAAATTGTGACTAAGGTTTGGTGGAAGATTTTAATTCAGAACTTTTGAAAACAAGACATTTCTACTACAGAGTCAGAGGTGGTTTCAGCCAGGTTGGTATCGAAAGGGTTAAGAATTGTTTCTCTATTATATATTTTAACCCTTTCTTTACTGTATTTCTGTTGAGTTGTTCTGTGTTTCTTTCAGTTACTTTAAATATAACAAAGAATTTAGTAAAATAACTTAGTTATCGTTAAGCTAGTGTTAGGAACATAAATTGTGACTAAGCTTTGGTGGAAGATTTTAATTCAGAACTTTTGGAAACAAGACATTTCTACTACAGAGCCAGAGGTAGTTTCAGCTGGGTTGGTATCAAGAGGATTAAATGTAGCAAAATTATAAATTTTGCCCCCTCTAATTAAAAGAAGTCATTCTTGTGAATCTGAGTAAACAAACTATATCATTAATTTTTCTGAACACATTTATCATCATCATCATTTAGCATCTATTGTCCATGCTGACATGGGTTGGACGGTTTGACCAGGGCTGGTAAGCTGAGGGGCTTCATTAGACTCTGATCTGATTTGGCATGGTTTCTATGGCTGGATGCCATTCCTAATGTCAACCACTCTGAGAGTGCAATGGGTGCTTTTACATGCCACCATCATGGGTGCCAGTTACGTGACACCAGTATCTACCATGACTACAGTTTTATTTGGCTTGATGGGTTTTCTTCTCAAGCACAGCATATTGCCAAAATTCTCAGTCATTTGTCATTGCCTCTGTGAGGCCCACCGCTCACATGAAAAAAAAATGTGCTATAAACTTGGTTGTTAAATAAGAATTATAAAAAAGGTGCAGGAGTGGCTGTGGTAAGTAGCTTGCTTACCAATCACATTGTTCTGGGTTCAGTCCTACTGCGTGGCACCTTAGGCAAGTATCTTCTACTATAGCCTCGGACTGACCAAAGCCTTGTGAGTGGTTTGGTAGACAAACTGAAAGAAGCCTGTCATGTGTATATATATATATATATATATATATATATATATATATATATATATATATATATAAGATGCACCAAGTGTAAGCTATGGACACATAAGAGATGCAGCAATGTCAAAGGAAGGCTAACTAGGAAGATGGTTTTTGTATGTGGCAGATGCTCAGGAACAATAAACACTGAAATGCTCTGAGACCAACTTCCGTCACTTTCCAGGGAGAAAAACTAGAAATAGTTGATAGTTTCCATTACCTAGGTGACCAAGTCAGCAGTGGGGGTGGGTGTGCTGAAAGTGTAACTGCTAGAGTAAGAATAGCTTGGGCAAAGTTCAGAGAGCTCTTACCTCTGCTGGTGACAAAAGGCCTCTCGCACAGAGTGAAAGGCAGACTGTATGATGCGTGTGTACGAACAGCCATGCTACATGGCAGTGAAACATGGGCCGTGACTGCTGAGGATATGCGTAAGCTCGCTAGAAATGAAGCCAGTATGCTCCGATGGATGTGTAATGCCGGTACTCACACTCGGCAGAGTGTAAGTACCTTGAGAGAAAAGCTGGACCTAAGAAGCATCAGTTGTGGTGTGCAAGAGAGACGTTTGCGCTGGTATGGTCATGTGGCGAGAATGGATGAAGATAGTTGTGTGAAAAAGTGCCACACCCTAGCGGTTGAGGGAACCTGTGGAAGAGGCAGACCCAGGAAAACCTGGGACGAGGTGGTGAAGCACGACCTTCGAACTTTAGGTCTCACTGAGGAAATGACTAGAGACCGAGACCTCTGGAAGTGTGCTGTGCGCAAGAAGACCCGGCAGGACAAGTGAGTCCACAACCCGTGGCCTTCTACATGGGATAGAGCCAGCCTACGTATGCATACCTTCCCTTCTTGGGACACAAAACTCTACTTGTGAAGACGTGTTGAGGCAAGTGAGGATCAGAATCGAAATCGATCAATGGAAATTGCGGATGTGCTACCAGTGCCGGTGGCATGTCGAAACTCTGCTTGTGAAGACCCATTGAGGCAAGTGAGGATCAGAATCGAAATCGATCAATGGAAATTGCAGATGTGTTACCAGTGCCGGTGGCATGTAAGAGAACTTTCCGTTCGCGACCGTTGCCAGCACCGCCCCGTTTCGTGTCCGTTGCCAGCCTCGCCTGGCCCTCGTGCCGGTGGCACATAAAAAGCACCATCCGTTCGTGGCCGTTTGCCAGCTCTGTCTGGCACCAGTGCGGGTGGCACGTAAAAAGCACCCACTACACTCACGGAGTGGTTGGCGTTAGGAAGGGCATCCAGCCGTAGAAACACTGCCAGATTTGACTGGGCCTGATGAAGCCTTCTGGCTTCACAGACCCCAGTAGAACCGTCCAACCCATGCTAGCATGGAAAACGGACGCTAAATGATGATGATGATGATGATATATATACATACATATGTGTGTGTGTATGTATGTGTTTGTGTGTCTGTGTTTGTCCCCCCAACATCGCTTGACAACCGATGGTGGTGTGTTTACATCCCTGTAACTTAGCGGTTTGGCAAAAAGTGACCAATAGAATATGTACTAGGCTTACAAAGAATAAGTCCTGGGGTCGATTTGCTCAACTAATGGCAGTGCTCCAGCATGGCCACAGTCAAATGACTGAAACAAGTAAAAGAGATAAAAGAGAGAGAAAAAAATAGCAATAGCTGATAGTTCAGTCTGGTTCAGGTTACTAAAGAGAGATATAATGAAATACTTTCTACCACTAGATGTCAGTTGAATCAGCTATGAAAATATGGTTGAAATTAAGTACATAAATAATTTTAAACTGACATTTCCCAGCCTCATTTGCTTAGTTCATCATATTTCTTAGCAAGCAAACACTAAGACATATATATATATATACATATACATCATGTGACCAACCAGACTATCAGATGTTGTTACATATCACTGGTCATACATTATGAACCCTTCTTAGTTTCTGTCAAACAAATCCATTTACAAAGCTTTGGTTGACATGGGGCAATGGAGTAGAAGACACTTGCCCAAGGTGACATAGAGTGCAACTGAATCCAAGACCTCCTGGCGGGGAAATAAGCTTCTTAACAGCACGGCCAGGCCTGCACCTATGTGTTTGCTTATCCATCAGATTTGCTTATGGTCAAAGGTTGTTCTTGAATGACAGAATTACATTTTTATTAGGCATAACATCTCCAGTGTTTAGAATAACAACAGAAATTGAGAAAACAACTTTCATAACATATTCAATAAATACCTTTTTAATAGATACATTTAAAAAATTACATTTTCACAGTCGTATACAGCATATGAATACCTTTCTATTTTGTACATGATTGTTATTGAAAAACATGTCAGTTTAAATAAACAAGTTATATTGCTTTTAAGGTACAAAGTTGTTCAACAACAATATACTACTTGTATATAAATTTTTATTAAACCTAAAAGGTTTAATATTTACTTTTGCTGTCTTACATCCATGTTCCCATGTTAACACAAGTGGAATGGCTTTTGTTAAGAACAATAATATTTTCAGTTGAATACCCATCCTGCTGCTAACCACTTAAGCAAGAGGTACAAAAAGAACCTGTTGTCAACTAGGCATATTTGTCCTTTTTTTCCCTCCAAGAGCCTACACAATGGCTACAAGATTTGAGTTTGTTACCAATAACATAAAAACATAGCTGTTTTTTTTTTTTTATAAAACTTCAATCATCATCTTAATCATTAAACATCTGCTTTTTCATGCTTATAGGGATCAAATAATTTAAGGCAGATCTTCCAAGGACAGATGCCCTTCCTGTCACCAACCCTTACCGATGTCCAAGCGCAGTAATATTACCCATAGCTAGACATGTTTTTCACAAAAGACTGGAAACAAACAACCTTGCTTGTATGATGATGGCGCTCATTTAAAACCATGACATGATGTCAAGACAAGGGTATGTGTATGTTGTTCGTTCATCATCATCGTTTAACGTCCACTTTCCATGCTAGCATGGGTTGGATGGTTCAACTGGGGTCTGGGAAGCCAGAAGGCTGTGCCAGGCCCAGTCTGATCTGGCAGTGTTTCTACAGCTGGATGCCTTTCCTAACGCCAACCACTCCGTGAGTGTAGTGGGTGCTTTTTAGGTGCCACCAGCACAGGTGCCAGACGAGGCTGGCAAATGGCCACAATTGGATGGTGCTTTTTACGTGCCACTGGCATGGCGCTGTCAACGGCCACGTTCGGATGGTTCTCTTATGTGCCACCGGCACTGGTATCACAACTACAATTTCCATATATATATATATATATAGCTGAAATTTATAGAAAAACAAAAGATGAAGACAGGTGTATGAACAACAAGCAAGTGTATTAGTTTGATGCTCAGGAAATGAAGAAGTATTTTATGTTTTGAGCCTACGCTCTTCAACAGAAAGGAATAAGAGAAAATAAACAGAGAGAGAATGAAAAAAATTGTCTATATATTACACACACACACAATACATATATATATATATATATATATATATATATATACACATACATCATATGACCAACCAGACTATCAGATGGTGTTACATATCACTGGTCATACATTATGAATCTCTCTCGGTTTCTATCAAACAAATCCATTTACAAAGCTTTGGTTGACATGGGGCAATGCAGTAGAAGACACTTGCCCAAGGTGACATGGAGTGCAACTGAATCCAAGACCCCCTGGCTGGGAAATAAGCTTCTTAACAGCACAGCCAGGCCTGCACCTATGTGTTTGCTTATCCATCAGATTTGCTTATGGTCAAAGGTTGTTCTTGAATGACAAAAATTCTTTATCATATCAGATCAAGCTATATGTAAGGAGCAGTAGAAGCATTATTTTTAATGCCACACATAATAAAGGGAAAATGCCGTACATGCACAGGTTGCTGTACAGGTCAATGTTAGCCTGTGATATATGGGGTACTATCTTTGTCCATCCTGTCTTTAAATATATATATTTAGAAATACTTTATTCAATGTGTCTTGCTTTCTTTTTAAAGATGATAGGGTATGACTGGCTGCTATTTCTAATAGGTCCAGTGACCATATAGAAGTTCCATGCTTTGGCTCATGCATGTGAAGTTGAAGAAAGTGGGATATATGACAGCACCTTATGGCACTCTTTTACTTGCTTCAGTCATTTGACTGCAGCCATGCTGGAGCACCACCCTTAGTCGAGCAAATCGACCTCAGGACTTATTCTTTGTAAGCCTAGTACTTATTCTATTACTCTCTTTTGCCAACCGCTAAGTTACAGAGACGTAAACTCACCACCATCGGTTGTCAAGCGATGTTGGGGGGGGGGCAAACACAGACACACAAACATATATATACACACATATATACGACTGGCTTCTTTCAGTTTCTATCTACCAAATCAACTCACAAGGCTTTGGTTGGCCCGAGGCTATAGTAGAAGATACTTACCCAAGGTGCAACACATTGGGAATGAACCCGGAACCATGTGGTTGGTAAGCAAGCTACTTACCACACAGCTTCACAATTCCACAGGTTTTTGCTCAGTATGCTATTGTATATAATTACATATAATATATAGGTGCAGATGGGTCTGTGTGGTGAGAAGCTTGCTTCCCAACCACATGGTTCCGGGCTCATTCCTACTGTGTGGCATCTTGGGCAAGTGTCTACTATGGCTTCAGACTGACGAAAGCCCTGTCAGTGGATTTGGTAGACGGAAACTGAAAGAAACCCATCATGTGTGTATGTGTGTGTGTTTGTTTGTTTGTTTATTTGTTCCCCACTACTACTTCACAAATGGTGTTAGTATGTTTACATCCCCATAAGCAAGCAGTTCTGCAAGAGAGACTGACAGAATAGGAACCAGGCCTAAATACAAAAAGGTACAAGGGTTGACTCATTCCACTAGAAATTCCTCAAAGTGGTGCTCCAGCATGGCTGCAGTCTAATGACCAAAACAAGTGAAAGATAGGTTTAGCAATCTTAAGTTAACACATAATATATCTCACACACCCCACCCCCACCCCCAGCAGAGTAGCCAGACATTTAACAACTAGTTACTTCAAACAGAAAATATGACTGAGATGTACGTTTTACCAAAGGGTACCAGTATAATAAGAAAACCTGGGTCACAGACAGTTTGCTAGATACTAACCGACATATATTACATACCAATGACATAAGAGCATTCTGTTTAGTTATTTCGTGAATACTATGAATTGGTGAACTGCTTAATAAATCGGTCAATAACTCACAATATCTTAGTGGTTATAATAGTAACTATATCTGAACATATTGTAATGTGAATGGCATTACAATAAGTTTAAAATATACTGACCCAGATATGTTTACATTAGTTCATCCTTTATGCAATGCTAATATTTAAAAGGACAATGAATGAAAAACTAAAATTAAGTCAGTGTATATGTGTTACTCCTGCTATTAACCCCTTATCCACCAATCACAAGATATCTTGTAACAACTAAAATGCTTGCTGACAGTCAATCAAAACATATCTTATAATTGTAACCTTCCTTTATAAAACTATCTTATTGGATTATATATTTAGTTACCATGGAAATTGCTTACATTAACCAATTAAAAATAATTTTACAATTGTTAATAGTAACTTTCGGCATATATATATTCAATGCACAATCACTAGCTTGTGTGATTACATTCTGGTATATTTTTTCCCAAAATGGCACATACTGTAGGTGCAGGAGTGGTTGTGTGGTGAAGAAGTTTGTTGCCAAAATATGTGGTTTTGGGGTCAGTCCCGCTACATGGCACCATGAGCAGGTGCTTTCTACTTTAACTTCAGGAACTGAACTCAGAATACAACAAGTTTTAATAAATACGGTAAAGAAGTTCCCATGATGCTTTTGCCAATTCCATGCCTTTCAAAACCTGCCAGGGAGATTATGCTGCATCTTTGGACAAGACATGTGTTCATAAAATGATTATAGACATCAAACATCATCAGTCATCATCAATATCATTTCATGCCCACTTTCCATAGTGGAATAGATTGGATCCAGTTTTAGTAAAATAAAGGTTCCAGGTTCCATCACAAGTACAGCTCATGCACATCATCATCATCGTTTAACATCTGCTTTCCATGCTAGCATGGGTTGACGATTTGACTGAGGGCTATCGAACCAGATGGCTGCACCAGGCTTGATCTGGCAGAGTTTCTACAGCTGGATGCCCTTCCTAATGCCAACCACTCTGAGAATGTAGTGGGTGCTTTTTACATGCCACCGGCACAGGAGCCAGTCAGGCGGTACTGGCAACAACCTCGCTCAAATCTTTTTACACATGCCACCGGCACAGGTGCCAGTAAGACGATGCTGGTAACAATCATGCTCGAATGGTGCCTTTTATGTGCCACCGGCATGGAAGCCAGTTAGCCGCTCTGTCAATGATCACGCTCGGATGGTGCTCTTAGCACCCTACTAGCATATCACCTGAAAATAATCGTAGGTTATGGTGATTGAAATAGAATATCAACAAACATACCTAGGATGAGTAAATAGTCTGAGAAGCAGAATATGTTATTTTTGAAGGGTAAAGGAAAGTATTCCAGCATGGCTTAATGTTTGCTTGCTAACAAATATGATGAACCAAGCAAATGAGGCTGGGAAATGTCCATTCTTGTCAACGGAATTTATCTTTGGCTCAGCTGACAGACATATTCATCCACTTAGACATTGCTTTTGCACACTGAAACAAGTAAAAAGATAAAAGATCACTGTCATTAGACTGTGGCCATCCTGGGGCACTGCCTTGAAGAAATCAATGCTGGCTATAACTTCTGTAGAATGTCAGTAATATTTATGTACCAGCTTCCAGGAATGTGTTTAATATGTTTAAAATTGGTATATCTCATATTATTACATCCCTAAGCTTAGTGGTTACTAAATTGGGGTTAGATGGGTGCTGATGAAGGAGCGAAAACTCCCGAAATATAACATATATGCCCATTGCCCTTTTTTCGTCTTCAATGTTCGGTGCCGGTGGCATGTAGAAAGCACCATTTGAGCGTGATCGTTGCCAGCGTCGCCTTACTGGTACTTGTGCCAGTGGCACATGTAAAAACATTCGAGCGAGGTCATTGCCAGTGCTGCTGGATTGGCTCCTATGCAAGTGGCACGTAAAAAACACATTGCCAGTACTGCCTGATTGGCCCTCATGCTGGTGGCACATAAAAGCACCCACTACACTCTCAGAGTGGTTGGCGTTAGGAAGGGCATCCAGCTGTAGAAACTCTACTAGATCAGATTGGAGCCAGGTGCAGCCATCTGGTTCACCAGTCCTCAGTCAAATCATCCAACCCATGCTAGCATGGAAAGCGGACGTTAAACGATGATGATGATGATGAATCTTATTGTTTGTTTACATTTGACATCTCGGATATGAAATGTAACAAAAATCAGTGCTGGCAATAATTTCTACAGCATATCTCTTTACTCTTTTACTTGTGTCAGTCATT
This sequence comes from Octopus sinensis, assembly GCF_006345805.1. Lineage (NCBI taxonomy): Eukaryota > Metazoa > Mollusca > Cephalopoda > Octopoda > Octopodidae > Octopus > Octopus sinensis. The sequence goes on from NC_043001.1 coordinate 15,338,523, forward strand.
TGACTGCGGCCATGCTGGAGCACCGCCTTTTAGTCGAGCAAATCGACCCCAGGACTTATTCTTTGTAAGCCCAGTACTTATTCTATCGGTCTCTTTTGCCGAACCGCTAAGTGACGGGGATGTAAACACACCAGCATCGGTTGTCAAGCAATGCTAAGGGGACAATTACAGACACACAAACACATACACACACATATATATATATACATATATACGACAGGCTTCTTTCAGTTTCAGTTTCCATCTACCAAATCCACTCACAAGGCATTGATCGGCCCGGGGCTATAGCAGAAGACACTTGTCCAAGATGCCACGCAGTAGAACTGAACCTGGAACCATGTGGTTGGTTAGCAAGCTACTTACACACAGCCACTCCTGCGCCCTTATCTGTAGAGATAACCCTAACAAACGCTAAACTACAAGGACATAGAGACACTAACATTGGTGGGCGTGGTGCAAATACCGCTAAGTGACGGGGACGTAAACACACCAGCATCGGTTGTCAAGCAATGCTAAGGGGACATTACAGACACACAAACACATACACACACATATATATATATACATATATACGACAGGCTTCTTTCAGTTTCAGTTTCCATCTACCAAATCCACTCACAAGGCATTGATCGGCCCGGGGCTATAGCAGAAGACACTTGTCCAAGATGCCACGCAGTAGAACTGAACCTGGAACCATGTGGTTGGTTAGCAAGCTACTTACCACACAGCCACTCCTGCGCCCTTATCTGTAGAGATAACCCTAACAAACGCTAAACTACAAGGACATAGAGACACTAACATTGGTGGGCGTGGTGCAAATACCGCTAAGTGACGGGGACGTAAACACACCAGCATCGGTTGTCAAGCAATGCTAAGGGGACAATTACAGACACACAAACACATACACACACATATATATATATACATATATACGACAGGCTTCTTTCAGTTTCAGTTTCCATCTACCAAATCCACTCACAAGGCATTGATCGGCCCGGGGCTATAGCAGAAGACACTTGTCCAAGATGCCACGCAGTAGAACTGAACCTGGAACCATGTGGTTGGTTAGCAAGCTACTTACCACACAGCCACTCCTGCGCCCTTATCTGTAGAGATAACCCTAACAAACGCTAAACTACAAGGACATAGAGACACTAACACTGGTGGGCGTGGTGCAAATACAAACACAAAGACACACATACACACACTGAACCCAGAACTTCTTACCACACAGCTATTAGGCTTTTTTCGTTTTATTGCCACAGAAAATTTTCGTAAAGATGTAAAGTTATAAACTGGAAGCTCAGAAAGTGAGAATCACCTGTATGTTTGCATGTAAAAGGACTTGAAGAATGCTCGTTCCAATTAGTTGTGGTGTCAAACAAGGTGATATAACTGTTCCTATCTACTATATTTTCTTTATACTGCATATAATTTACAACAGATATTTTTCCCACTGCTTTCAAAGAATGCTCTGTAAGTATTTGCATTAAGTTATTCAACCTCAAACAGTATAATTCTAAATCACACACTTTTGTATCTCACTGATAAGAGGCCTCTTGCATAAAGATGGTATCATCACACACAATGAAAAAGAGCTTGAAACGCTTGTAGATAAAATTTCACTGGCATGTAACATGTTACGCCTTTAAAAGGAATTTAATGTTCTTATTTACAAATACTAATTTGAAGAGGAGCAACATCACTAGACAACAGAAAGATGGCTGTTTGAAAAACTTATTGGCCCCAATGCTATCAAACAAATATAGAATCAGAGAAGATTTTACTGATCAGTTAAGTTCTAGGTTTAGCATATACTCTTTTACTTGTTTCAGTCATGTGACTGTGGCCATGCTGGAGCACTGCCATTAGTCGAGCAAATCGACCCCAGGACTTATTCTTTGTAAGCCTAGTACTTATTCTATCGGTCTCTTTTGCCGAACCGTTAAGTTACGAGGACCTAAACACACCAGCATCAGTTGTCAAGCGATGTTGGGGGGACAAACACAGACACACAAACACATATATATATATATATATATACACGACGGGCTTCTTTCAGTTTCCATCTACCAAATCCACTCACAAAGCTTTGGTCAGCCCGAGGCTATAGTAGAAGACACTTGTGCAAGGTGCCACACAGTGGGACTGAACCTGGAATCATGTAGTTCGTAAACAAGCTACTTACCACAGAGCCACTCACTCGAAATTCTGAAGGTGTGTCAGCATATGTTTCCTTTAATTAGAGTTCAGACTAAATCTGACTTCTTTTTAAAATGACTTAAATGAATTGGGTAGAAGTAGCAATCCCAGCGGTGAAAATACACTGTTGATCAGGGAATATGGAAAATGAAACGAACATGTGAAAATTGCTCAAAACATAAAGCAGCATAGATATTGCTGATCAGCATTTGCCAGGAAAACTTTTAGGCAAATTAATGGACAGTGTTAACATTTAATGATGTGATGAAGAAAAGACAACATTTGGTAGGAATCAGATCTAGACATGCCTAGGACTTACACTTCTTCAGTGAAGCATAATCTTGACTGTACATGTGACATTGTGACGAGAGAATCGGTAAGAAAATGTACAATATTGTACACCAGTTGGCCTGAAAGAGTAGAACATATATATGTGTTTATGACAGTCCTCTTATCTCCAAACAACGAGTCAGTCCCATTCCTTAACGGCATGTCAGTTTTGGAGAATTCTGGAATCTTGAGATTGTCTCCCCTTTTGACCATAATTGCCATTTGATAATTATGATGCTTTAAAAGTGGAGATAATTTTAATATAAATGATTTATAGGTATGTGGTACTTCGTTATAGAAACATAAGGTATTTAACATAACATAGCAGTGTGTGTGTTGTGTGTGAGAGTATGTGTGAGTGTGAGAATGTGTGCTTGAGTGTGTGTGAGAATGTGAATGTGTGCATGAGTGAGTGCGAGTGTGCTTGAGTGCATTGGCGTGTGTGTGTGTGTGTGTATAAAAAGATTCTTTTGTCTATGGTTCAAGAGATTTTTCTACACAAACTACATGATGGACTTTTCAAGTTCTTGAAGACTTCCTTCTTTGCTACGAATATATTTAAAATTTCTCTATATCTAAAGCCATCATTACATGCACAATATCATTATATAATAAAAGTACACACACAGACACACACACACACACACACATACATACATACAAATGAACTTTAAGAATAATTTTCTGTGAGAATAGAGTAATGTTGCCAACGTCATTAGTGGTAATTTTATTTTATCTCCAGCAGTAATTTAAGATGATTGATTTATTCTCATGAAATAGTTAAATGTTACTTTGCATCATTTGAATTGCCTTTGAATGAAAAGGTTTTTTTCTTCTTCTTCACTTTTTATTTTTTATAAAAATAAACAACTTCAAATAATCAATTAGCTACAAAATAAATTTAAGATAGTAATGCTGCAGAGTGGTCAAAGTAAGGCAAAGTACGATTAAAAAAAAAAAAAAAAGTCTAAAGTTTGTAGTAGTTAACTATCTTACAGTGCTGCTGTATTCAAGAAATGTTAATCTCTTTCGATACTTGACCCTTTGTCAGGCAATGCAAGGAGACTGTTTCCTTTAGTTAATTACTGACAAACTTGACTAAAGTTTCAAGGCATCAAGATCTGGTTAAGTGCAGAAGTAGATGTAAGGGAGAGAGGTTGGCTTTAAGTAGAGTACTCCTCCTACTACCTGATAACTATGGAAACAAACAAGCACCTAAAACTAGAAAAATAAACAAACAAAAAGAGCTAAAAAGGTGAAAGCATTGTGTTTTCCAACGTTATTTTGTTTTGTACTGGCATGAGTAACAAGGACATTTTTATAAAGTTTGTTGAGTTAAATATTTATTTGGTGGAGGTTCAACCTACCACACTAACTCCTTTCTTATGAAGTAAAAGTAATGAACTTCACCTGGGAGTACAATATAAGGATTCCAGGAAAATTTTAAGAGAATAGATTTATTTACTCAAGTCAAAAGTTTACAAACTACACACATTTCCTTCCTCTTGTTTTTGAAGAAGGAAATTAGAGCGAGTTTGAAGTCTTATACACCTCGAATGTGGTTGCTCATATTGCTAGAAATGTAAACAAACTTTCAAACCACACCCTACTATCTTAAAACAAAGTGCGACGGGCCACAATCATGGTCGTCAGGCACCGGTTGACAGGCCACGATCGTGGCCCAGATAGATGCCTTTAATTTATGGGCATTTGTTGGGGTCTAATATCACTCAAACGCTCTGATACCCCTCAGAATGCAAGAGGACTAATAGTTCAACTAATGACTTTTCAGATGATCTAAAACTTGCCACCGTTATATACTAAGAAGATATTTGAACTATTTTTTGTTTTTTATGTGTGCATGGTAGTCTCATTTTCATAAAATGTGCTCAGCAGTCCATGCTAATGTAAGTGCAAAGCCCAGCGTTTTATGGGTTAAAAAGGGCACATTCAATAATTTAATCCTATATGGAAGAACTCCGTCGGTTACGACAATGAGGGTTCCGGTTGATCCGAATCAACGGAACAGCCTGCTTGTGAAATTAACGTGTAAGTGGCTGAGCACTCCACAGACACGTGCACCCTTAACATAGTTCTCGGGGATATTCAGCGTGACACAGAGAGTGACATGGCCGGCCCCTTGAAATACAGGTACAACAGAAACAGGAAGTAAGAGTGAGAGAAAGTTGTGGTGAAAGAGTACAGCAGGGATCACCACCATCTCCTGCTGGAGCCTCGTGGAGCTTTTAGGTGTTTTCGCTCAATAAACACTCACAACGCCCGGTCTGGGAATCGAAGCCGCGATCCTATGACCGCGAGTCCGCTGCCCTAACCACTGGGCCATTGCGCCTCTATTTAATCCTATATATAGTATGTCTGAAAAGAAGATGTGATGGCTGTGGCTGGAATGTCTTTGTCCAGGATCTTGCCAGCTCAATTCTGAATTGGAGCTAAACAACGACAATTACTATTTTATGAGATTTACTTAGAACAGTCATAAAATTTACCTTTTGCAATAATTAATCTCTTTGTAATCATAATTTTACATTAATCAAATAACACATAGTTCTTCAAGTGATACCATGAGTAGTTGTAGCAACTGTTTTTACAGCAAAATACTCTTCTCAATATACATAGGCATAGGAGTGGTTGTGTGGTAAGTAGCTTGCTTACGAACCACATGGTTCAGACCCACTGCGTGGCACCTTGGGCAAGTGTCTTCTACTGTAGCCTTGGGCTGACCAAAGCCTTGTGAGTGGATTTGGTAGACGGAAACTGAAAGAAGCCCGTTGTATACATGTATATATATATGAATGTGTGCGTGTGTATGTTTGCGTGTCTGTGTTTGTCTCCCTAACATCGCTTGACAACCGATGGTGTGTTTACGTCCCTGTAACTAAGCGGTTTGGCACAAGAGACCGATAGAATAAGTACTACAAAGAATAAGTCCTGGGGTTGATTTGCTTGACTAAAGACAGTGCTCCAGCATGGCCACAGTCACATAACTGAAACAAGTAAAAGAGTAAAAGAGTATACATGTTCACAAACGTGGTCAGCTGGCCAAATCGTTAGCACACTGAGCAAAATGCTCAACATTTCATCCATTTTTACTTTCTGAGTTCAAATTCTGCCAGAGTCGACTTTGCTTTTCATCCCTTTAGGGGTCAATAAAATAAGTACTGGGGTCAATTGCTGGCCTTGTGCCAAAATTTGAAATGAATATACATGTTTATTAATTAGCCCATCTATAACAGTGGTTGGTACTCCCCCTTGGGGTTAATGGAAAGATCCGGAGGTGGGGTGGGGCGTTGAAGAAAAATAGGGTAATAATGGGGTGACCAAAACAAGGCAATGAATGTAAAAAAAAAAGAATACAGACAAAATAAAGGGTTAAGTTAAATCTTATTTGTGAAATATTGTTGTTTTGAATTTGTTGCAAAAAATGGTCTATGTCTATGATGGTGAGTGGGGGTGGCAGCACTAGGAATGTGGCCTTAGACCAAGGGGGCAGCAGCCTGAAAAAGTTTGGGAACCACTGATCTATAACAATGTAAGACAATTATGGCAATATTAACTTTATATGAACCAATGACTTTTATGAAACTTATAATTTTCAATGTCCAATTCCATAACTTTCCCTCATTATTTCACGATCCACCACCAAAGGTGCAATAAACGAAGTCAGTGATGCAAAAAAGCTGGGTGGAGAAACTATCAGATTGTCAGTTCGAGGCTTGTAAGCTGGATAACACTGTTCAAGCCATCAAACATGACAGACTGAACCTGCATGACAAGGGGAAAGCAATGAAGTGACTAGTGGTGATGATGAATATGAATCCTAAAAAAAGTAGTGAAAGTCTTCAAAAGAAAATTAAATTTCTAATGGGACAAGAAACTTATGTGTGTACAAATTATTTTAAGACTTCCTACAGATGATTGAAGGGTATTCTTAAATGGGCTGGTTATGCTGCACTGGCATAGACTATGGTTTCATTTTACTTGCCGGGTCTTCTCAAGCACAGCATATCTCCAGAGGTTTCAGTCACTTGTCATCGCCTCAGTGAGGTCCAATATTCGAAGGTTGTGCTTCACCACCTCATCGCATGTCTTCCTGGGTCTACCTCTTCCACAGGTTCCCTCTATTGCTAGGGTGTGACACTTTTTCACACAGCTGTCCTTATCCATACACAACACACACACGTACAGACACACACACCCACACACAAACGCACTTGCACAAGGGCCCAGGGCAAAAGCAAGAGACGTCCGCCCAAGGTGTCATGCAGTGAGACTGAACCCGAAACCACATGATTGGGAAGTACAATACAACTGTTTAACACAAAGTTTAATGAGTCATTTCAAAGGGAAAAGAGAACCGGTGTTTAACAGTTCTTTAGATTATTTTATGATCACATAACATGGATATATATTTAGATTGCTTTCTTTTCAGCATCAACCATAAAAGAATATAACAAAGTAGTTCAGGTACATACAGTCAGCTGTAATATTTTATGGCATTTGAACAGAGTGTGTACAAAACTGACAATTATTTCACTGGAAATGTTTTCCCATAAATAAAGACATTTCAATAAGTTTATTAGAGAAGGGCACAAATCTATGTGAATATTCTTTCATTGTTTTTCTTTTATTCTTTTATTTGGTTCAGTCATTTTGACTGCAGCCATGCTGGAGCACCACCTTTACTCGAACAAATCAACTACAGGACTTATTCCTTGTAAGCCTAGTATTTATTCAATCAGTATCTTTTGCTGAACTGCTAAGTTATGGGGACGTAAACACACCAATATCGGTAGTGGGGAACAAAGACAGACACACAAACATATACATATATCAACATCATTATCATCATCGTTTAACGTCTGCTTTCTATGCTGGCATGGGTTGGACAGTTTGACTGGGGTCTGGCAAACCAGTAGGCTGCATCAGGCTCCAATCTGATCTGGTAATGTTTCTACAGCTGGATGCCCTTTCTAACGCCAACCATAGTGAGAGCATAGTGGGTGGTTTTTACATTCCACTGGCACAGGAGCCAGTCAGGCAGGCCTGGCATCGTGTTCGGATAGTACTTTTTACATGCCACTGGCACAGGAGCCAATCAAGCGGGTCTGGCACTGATCATGTTTGGATGATGTTTTTATGTGCCACTGGCACAGGAGCCAGTCAGGGGGCTATGATTTTGGTTTTACTTGACAACAGGTTTTCTCAAGCATATATACTCTTAAATATATATATATTGGGCAAGTGTCTTCTACTATAGCCCCAGGCTGACCAATGCTTATAAAACAAGCTCCTTTCAGTTTCTGTCTGCCAAATCCACTGGGGCTATAGTAGAAGACACTTGCCCGAAGTTCCATGCAGTGGGACTGAACCTGGAACAATGTGGTTGGTAAGCAAGCTTCTTACCACACAGCCACTCATGCACCTATATTCAATAAATAGAACTAATCTTATTAACACTAAAAGTGTCTACTCTAATTATAAGGGTTATTGGGAGAGCTTTACAGGGAAGGTTTTTTTTCTTTATATGTTTTTCCTGTTTGACATACAGTAAAACTTCAACTGAACCAACAATCAGGTTCGAGAAACAGTATTGCTTTTGGAAATATTCAGATTTCAATAAAACCAAAATTAAAACATAAAACATCTGTTCGATTTCTTTTAGAATCTAAAAATATAGAAATATAACTTAAGGGAATAAGTACAAAGTTATTATAGTGTATTTTGTGAGGTGGGTTTATTCAGTGATAGAGGCTGGTTGGTATACCAATTCTAAATATGCATTGTTGGGGGTTCATTTGAGCAGTTTCCTAATTAGATTAAAAATCTAAGCAAAAACAAAGCAAAAAAAATTGGTAGGATGCAGCACAAAATATAGTTGGATGATGCACTAGACAACAGGCATTGCTTGGGATTACACACCCCAACTCATCTCTTCCAAAATGAAGTTTTTTTCTAAATAGTTCCTTTAAAATTAAAATTAAAATGTTTAACCCAAATTGAGTTTTACTCACGGGTTTCCTTTAAAACCATTTTAAAATTACCCTTCACACTGACATTCTTCAAAGATATCTTCCACACTGTGAGTATCTAAGGTAAAACAATGAAAAGAGCAGTGGTGAAACTGGAGTGTATTCTACCTGGGGCAGCCCTTGAGTTTCCCACCCTCTTCTTATACAGACTTATAGAGCAGATCCAAAAGTGCTGCCCACATAAAGCATTGCTTTCTCCACCTACGTTACTGGTAAAGTGATCCTGCTGAAGTTATAATAATTATTCTAGTTTGCAAATAATATTTAGAAGTTACCAAATAATTTTGTTTATTTTCCTAATATACAGGGTGATTCAAAAGTCGCCATACATAGGAGTAATTTATCTTTTTATAAGAAGCAGTTTATAAGAACAGTTTTTTATTATTATTTAACAGGCTCTATATGGTTACCACTGTTTCGAATACACATTACAATATGTTTAACCCCCACTCACTGTGAACTCGTAATAGCACATCTGGTGATACGTGTGCAAAGGAGTTGGTGATGCGTTCCTTCAAATGATTTATGTCTTTTATCTTTCTGCGATACACCGTGCCTTTCAAATGCCCCCAAAGATAGAAATCAAGAGGGGTCAGATCAGGGGATCAGGGGGATCTTATAAACTGTTTTTATAAAAGGAATAAATTTTTCCTATGTATGGAGACTTTTAAATCACCCTGTATATTTTTTGCGTCTTGCACTGAATATTCATATTAAAAAAAAATTTCAGTTTTATCATTAATTTTCTTCCATAGAAGAAAACTTCATGTGCCATTTAAACTGCGCCAAGTGCTGTTCAGTTTTCTGTGGTCAAGGGATGAAAGCAGAGGCAAACACGAGTGGTAGCAACTATCTAACATTATTGAGTAGTTTTAGTGAAACCAGTACTACCATCTTACCATTAAGAAAGCAGAACTAATTAGCACATTTATTTATGGAGAAGGGTAAAGCTACAGAGAAAGCTGGCTTTTAGATGAAATATGACATTTGCCAAATATCAAAAAAGGATAAAAATATGAAAAAAAAAATGTCTACATAACTGAGATAATTTGTACAAAATGTTCTTTTGATTGTTGATATTAACACTACTGGTATAGTTAAAACTGGCTTGTCAAGTAATACAGAGAAACAGACAAAAAACTTGTACAAGAAATTGTATGAGAATTTAAAAAGACAGCGACATTATTATGAGTAAATATATGTTTGAAAGTATATAAATCTCACTGAGTTTCTTAAATTTGTCCTTTACTTATCTATGCTTTGTAAATCCTTTTATATTGTTGTTTGTAAGGGAAAAGTAAAAAGACACTTGCTCAAGGTATCACACAATGGAATTAAATCTAGAACAACATGGTTGCAAAGTGAAATTCTTAAACACATTCTTTTCTTAATTAGTCACACAATATAACTCTTCCCATTATTTTCACAACCTGGTCCATCAATTTCATGCCTCAGTAGCTGCTTCGTTTTAGGGCTTCTTGTTTGCCCTTGAAGTTATTGATGATACTATATTGCCAGTCACTGGGTATGACACAGTCCTGATTATGTGAGTGACTTGTCTCTGCCATACTTTTCCAGATATTTTCATCATCTCATCCCTGATCATCCAGCTGCTTTTCCTACTTTCATATCCCAAATTGCACTTTCAGCCATGTTGCTAATTTCAATAGCATGTCCCTCCACTAGAGCAACTTAAGGTTACTTCCTAGCTCTCTCTCTCTTTCTCACACACGTTTTCTTCATTCAACCTATCATAACATCTCCAAGCCTTACTTTTCAGTAAAGGTGAAGTACATCACTGCCATTTCAAACACTTTTTCCCAACAATATCTAAATCACCTAACACAGTGCTTTACAATTTGAAACATGAATCTTTTATCACAGAACATTGCTTAACCCCTTATTTCTAGCTTCCCTCATGCCATATATGCCTTCTGATTAAGCTGTCTGATAATGTTCCATTTCCTCCTTTCTTCCAATCTTTCTAGGCCCATCTCTTGGCTTTTATTACTCAAGCTAGTATCATCTAACCACTCTGTCACTCTTCATCTGGTTGATACCTTGTTCCCATCACAAACCTGGTGCCTGTGGTAAGGCGTGTGCCTGTCCCATTCTTCTTCTTCTTTCAAGATACATGTCACCTAATGCCTTTCTGAAGAATAAAAATCTTTGTTTTCCTGCCTTTGCCACACCAAATTGTCTTGTGTTTAAGATTCTTCATGAAGGAAAGAATATTCACAATCCTTTGTCTGTCCAGTTTCCTGGGGACTGTGAAGTCTATCTGGCTTAACCCTTTTGATACCAACCTGGCTGAAACTGCCTCTGGCTCTGTTGTACAAATGTCTTGTTTTCAAAAGTTCTGAATTAAAATCTTCCACAATTTATGTTCCTAACACTAGCTTAATGATAACTAAGTTATTTTACTAAATTATTTATTATATTTAAAATTAATTGAAAGAAACACAGAGCATCTCAAAATAAATACGTTAGCGAGAGGATTAACAAATGATTAATTTAACCCTTTTGATACCTGAAACCGCCTCTGGCTCTGTAGTACAAAAGTTTTGAATTAAAATCTTCCACCAAACCTTGGTCACAATTTATGTTCCTAACACTAGATTAATTATAACGAAGTCATTTTACTAAATTCTTTGTTATATTTAGAACTAATTGAAAGAAACAGAGGATTCTCAACAGAAATACAGTAACAAATGGGTTAAGTGTTTACTTGAGTAGTGGGTGACAAGATTGTTGGCTAGTTTTCTGAAGTTAGTATTACAAATGGTTAGCTCATTTGTTACAGAATTCTAAGAGTTTTCATCTTTCTCATTCTTCAAACCATACCCATAGCCACCACCATGCACATTTGATTAGCCAGTGTTCATTTTGTCACAGTTGTGATAGTGTGAGGTTGCTGCCATTCAAGTGGGAAAATGGTCCATTTACTCATCAGATAGTAGTGTATAGACAGAGATTACTGTTGTTGGTGTATTGTCTATGGCTAACCTAAACTTAATTATCCTACACACTAGAACATTTGGTATGAACTACACTGAAGGATTTTGACAAATGCCAACTCATATAATAGAAATAAAATACTATGGGACTTATACAGTACTGAAGCATTGGAGATCTTTTTTTTTTTTGGGGGGGGGGCTAAAAACACAATTCTGAATAGAAATTTGTAAACATAGGATATAAAAGACTATCATGTATCTAAATAGATGATAGTTATCTGTGTCTTTATACCTAATAGGTTGTGTTTTTTTTTAAAGAAATAAAATTGTGATATAGTCTTAACTTTTAATATTAGCTTCTGAAGATCCATCTAAAGGTGAAAGCATAGTTTCTTAACCAAAACATTATATCTGTTGTGAGTGTGCATGATTTCCTTAAAGGTACAATGACTGTTAAAACTCTTCTATAATATACTCTTCAACAATCTCACAATTATTTATCTCACAATATTCAATTCATATGCACTTTAAAGATTATCTTTTCAACATACGCTTACCACAATATAATTTTTTATTACTTTGTTTTATCAAATTATATCTGCTACTTCATGATTCTAGTCTATCCAAAAGCCAAATATATAAATATCTATCCGAAGCATGTTTCATTTGTTTATCTACAATTTCCTTTATCTCTCACTGCCTTTCCTGGTATTTACCTCTTAAAATACACTACACTGTGCTAAAACTAAAATCATTTAATATCAAGTAGTAATTTTCTGTCATCACATACCTGTAAACAACTGTAAAAACATGAATAAAAATTGAGATAACATCACCTTTTTACATATCAGGTGATTTTATACTTCAGTCGTAATCTTGAATAATAATAAGAAATAGAAATAAAGAAAGGTACCCATGTATTTACCTTCAATAAATATTCACAATGGATATTAGAAAATACATGTTATGAATATATACAAACATAAACGCATGGGCACTGCATGTGTGTGTGTGCATGTGCAAGTACACAGATGTGGCTGTGTGGTAGGATGTCTGCTTTGAAACCACATGGTTTTGGGTTCAATCCCATCTTGAGCTAGTGTCTTGTAATTATAACCCTAGGCCAACCAAAGCCTTGCAAATGGATTTGGGAGATGGAAAGAAGCCTGTCTGACACATGTACACACACAAACACATGTGTGTGTGTATGCTGAAGCATGTGAGCTTACATGTGTTACTGTCTACTTGCACTGACTTTGCATGATAGTTGTAAACAAGAGTTCATCATGCAAGCCCTGTCCATATTCAGAGGTATTGTTTTCAGTTGCGTTTGTTTGTTTGTTTGTCCGTGGACAAAATATCTCAAGAACCGTTAGATGGATTCAGATGAAACTTTAAGGGATGTTTGCCCTCATGACTGGCATGAGCTGATTAGATTTTGGGGATTTATCTGGTACTGGACAAGGATTCAGAATTATTTCTCCTGTTTTTTTTTTACTTAATTTTTGAGAGCGATCGGATTCATTTTTAGTATTCTTGTTTGTGAGAGCAGTCGAGTTTATTTCAGATATTCTCATTTTAAAAATCATCTCTGGCTAATCACTGAGAGGACATTGGTGTTGCCTTGTCAGAGGCCTGTGCTCTCTGAGTGCTCTTGTTATTCATATTATTATAGCTTTTTCTTAAATTTTGCTCCGTGACTTACTTCATGAAACTTCATTATAAACACATTAACTCTTTTGAAACCAAACTGCCTCAGATTATCCCTAGTTCTAAAATACAAAATTCTTGTTTTGAACTGATTTAAATTAAAACTTACAATCAAAATTTCATGTTAATTTAGGTTCCAAGGACAAAGTTTTGCTAAATTCTTCATTATTTTCAAAATTAATAGAAAGAAAAGGCAATGTATTTCAACAGAAAAAAAACGGAAACAAGGGTTAAGCTTACCATAAGCATTTAACTTTTGTTAATATTTAGTAGAAATTATATATTAAAGTCTCCAGCTGTTTATACTTGTAATTAGTCACAACTAAGTAAGTGTGGTACAAATTGTAGTTGTAAAACAAAGAAATTGAACATGACAGATTTTAAATTATTAATAAAGGCTTAAAACGTTTGTAAAAAGAGCACATATTGTTTGTTGTAAGATTTGTAGGTGAAAACACAGGGAGGATGGCAGAGAGAAGAGAAAGAAAAAATAAATGTAAAAAAGGTTTTCAAAGGAAAAAAATGAGAAGAAACCTATACATTTATTAGAGTAGAGCAGACAAGTGGATCTCATTATTGGATAGATTCAGTTCACATCTGTAGCCAACTACATTCCCTGTTTTGTTTTTAGACACTTGAAATTACTATCCTAGATTTTAATGCCTCTATTGCAGTCATGGCTCTACCCCTACTTCATCAGTGAGGAGTAAACAATAGAAAGGCTGTCCACCTGTAAAACAAATTAATCCAACAAATAGACCATGTCATTCATCTCTCATGTGTCATGGCCACAGGTGTTGGTAATCATGGACCTTCATGCTAAAGTCTAAAGATTCATGATTTTTCTTGAGAAAAATACAGCAGTGGTTTCCTGTTGCCTTAAGTTGGTTTTCTTACACTTCACTCTGTTAGTCTCCTGCCCATTCTTGAGGTTTAGGGCCTACTTAACCTGTAGATAGGGTTCATGTGACATCAGAGCATTTCTACACCCAGTGGGCCTGTGCAACATGTCTAGAGGCCAGCTCTCCTCCAAATCCTGTACAACGTAGCTTTAAAACCATCTGCCACTATTTGACCCATAACTGGAGGCTTTTGACAAGTGCTCCCATCCTGGGTCAAAATAAATGTGAAAATAGCAGTGACTAAGAGTAACTCCGTACTTCCCAAAACCCCTGAGCTCTTGAGATGGAACATCACTGCTGGATGCAGTTTAATGCCTTACCCAGGACACAATCGAATCAGTAACATATGAAGTTAAAAATCTATATCACATTCCGTATTGATACAGCATACACACAATGGAATGAGCTTTCTGAAGATTTTCAATGAACTATGAACTTGGTATAGACATAGCTATGTGGTTAAGAAGTTTGCTTCCCAATCATGTGGTCTTGGGTTCAGCCCCATTGCACAGCACTTTGGACAAATGTCTTCTACTAAAACTCCAGGCCATCTAAAGTCTTGTGAGTGGATGTAGTAGATGGAAACCCCACCCAAAAAACCTGTCACGTGTGTGTGTGTGTGTGTATACTCTTACTCTTGTGCAGACAGAGCTCCATTGTCATACAAGTGAGGTTGTTGTTTCTAGTCTACAGTGAAAAACACGACTAAGAACAGAGAAATATTACTTTGCTTGGAAACAGGAAGGGTATTTTGCCATTGAAAATCTGCCTCAACAATTTCTGTCTGACCATGCAAACATGGAAAAGTTGAAACTAAATGATGATGATGATGATGATTTGTTCTAAAGAGTTGAATTACGTTTCTTTGTGTAATCTCTTAAAATATTTTGATAAATTTTGATATTCCATGTTATTTATACCTTTAAAAATACTCATGTTATCTTATCTTTATATGGACACATTACCTTTCGTTGTGTTTTCAAAGCAGCACTAATATATCAATAATTTTTTTTAAATAATTACTCTTTCACCCGCTTCGGTCATTTGACTGCGGCCATGCTGGAGCACCGCCTTTAGTCGAGCAAATCGACCCCGGGACTTATTCTTTGTAAGCCCAGTATTTATTCTATCGGTCTCTTTTGCCGAACTGCTAGGTGACGGGGACATAAACACACCAGCATCAGTTGTCAAGCAATGCCAGGGGGACAAACACAGACACACAAACACACACATACATATATATATATATATACATATATACGATGGGCTTCGTTCAGTTTCCGTCTACCAAATCCACTCACAAGGCATTGGTTGGCCCGGGGCTATAGCAGAAGACACTTGCCCAAGATGCCACGCAGTGGGACTGAACCCGGAACCATGTGGTTGGTTAGCAAGCTACTTACCACACAGCCACTCCTGTTTAACAAAATTAGTCAAAATACACAATTACAAATACAACATTTTTTAAAATAATAATTTTAATTCTAAGGCAGTGAGATGGCTGAATCATTAGCATGCTGGGGAAAGTGCTTAGCAGCATTTCGTTCATCTTTATAGTCTGAGTTCGTATTCTGCATAGGTCTACTCTGCTTTTCATCCTTTTGGGGTTAAGTCCTAGTCAAGCACTGAGGTTGATAAAATAAGGATTCATCAAGCACTGGGGTTGATGTAATCAACTTACACCCTCCCCTACAATTACTGGTTTTGTGACAAGATTTGAAACCAACAGTTTTAGTTGTAAATATTGTAGTTAGAAATAAAGTAAAAAATGGATTAATTTGTCTATCAGAATCATATTAGTTGCATTATGTGCATCAACATAAAGAGATGAATAAAAGTACATTTTATTTGCACCTTCTTGTTTCCTTTTGTATGTGATCTGAGTGGTGTTGCACTTTTTACTGAGATGATAAGGAGTAAAATTAAACCCAAGTCATTGTCCTACAAGAGCTTTCAAATCCAGGTGACAGCTTTCTGACGTCAGTCACTAAGAAACCTGATAATATCAACACGTTTCTTTAGACAACAATAAGTAGCTGTCTAATTTCTGTACCCTGTTTCAAGTTAAACTTCATAGGACAAAAGCTGCATTTCAAATTTGTCTAATAATGGTTTAAAGATAAAAATACAAGTTTGTTGTGATAACCACAAGAAAATCACACAAAGAAATGGTATACAAATAGTAACATAGATATAATTACACTAATTATTATTATACCATTGATAATAGTTTCTAGAATTTAATTGTTATTTGTCAGGTGTGTTCAAGTGGAAAGATATAACTAAATATATTTTTTATAAAGCAGAAATATTTAATTTGGTGTAAATGTAGTGAGATTAAGGTACTGCACTACTAATTACATGGTCTTATAACCTTACTAGTCGTTGCATTGTAATATCCAGTCGGTACTAATCAAACTTATGAGCAAATGTATTCCATATATAGCAATCCTGATTCTATATATTTAAAACAATACTGTGTAATGTGTCCTTCCTTTTTTTAAGACTGTGATTTGGTTGTTATTTCTAGTGAGCTGAATGACTGCTCAGAGGTTCTCCCATTGCTTGCATTCTTCAGTGTTGTTACTCTTTACTCTTTTACTTGTTTCAGTCATTTGACTGCGGCCATGCTAGAGCACCGCCTTTAGTCGAGCAACTCGACCCTGGGACTTATTCTTTTGTAAGCCCAGTACTTATTCTATCGGTCTCTTTTGCCGAACCGCTAAGTAACAGGGACATAAACACACCAGCATCGGCTGTCAAGCAATGCTAGGTGGACAAACACAGACACACAAACATACACACGCATACATATATATACGACGGGCTTCTTTCAGTTTCCGTCTACCAAATCCACTCACAAGGCTTTGGTTGGCCCGAGGCTATAGGTGAAGACACTTGCCCAAGGTGCCACGCAGTGGGACTGAACCCAGAACCATGTGGTTCGTAAACAAGCTACTTACCACACAGCCACGCCTGCGCCTATTCTTTTGAATAACTTACGTAACACAGCTTTTCTTAGTTTGTCTAACTGATTAAATGAGTCTCTACTGTTATTTGATGTGTGAGTGGTTTGCAGTAAGAAAGGGCATCGAGATGTAAAATTCATCTTTGCCAACAATTTTTTTTATTTTGTTGAGGTTTCCTTCTACTTTTCACACATGGGTAAATAAAAATAGATAAAATAAAAAGAATCTTGATACATTCAGTTTTACATTAAATTTTTAAAGCCTGAGTGAATTCACATTTTCTAATTGTTTTCTAATTGTTAGATAAGATCTCAAAGAAACTGATCGTCTAGCATGAACAAGGGAACTTGAGTCACTGAATGAACTAAAACAGGTAACTCAACCTGTTAGAAATAGCAGCCAAATCTCCTTCAAAAGGGATCCTACCATCTTATAAATAGAGGAGCATAATGAGTGATGTAGTCAGAGATTTATTATTTTATTATTGTTCGACCAGGGTCGAGACAATGGAATTTACTATGCTACGCCAGACATCACGGTCCATCATAGCATTACGGAGGTCCTGTTGCTGGATGCCTGTATCCCTGGAGATTACATCAGGGTAGGAGAGTGAAATACACGCTATTTAAATAAAAGACAGGATGGTTATGACAGAAATAGAAGGCGGCGAGCTGGCAGAATTGTTAGCATGCCGGGCGAAATGCTTAGTGGTATTTCGTCTGCCGCTACATTCTGAGTTCAAATTCCGCCGTGGTTGACTTTGCCTTTCATCTTTTCGGGGTCAATAAATTAAGTACCAGTTATGCACTGGGGTCGATATAATCGACTTAATCCCTTTATCTGTCCTTGTTTGTCTCCTCTATGTTTAGTTAGCCCCTTGTGGGTAATAAAGAAATAGGTATTTTGTCTGCTGTTACATTCTGAGTTCAAATTCCGCCGAGGTCAACTTTGCCTTTCATCCTTTCGGGGGCGATAAATTAAGTACCAGTTACGCACTGGGGTCGATGTAATCAACTTAATCCCTTTGTCTGTCCTTGTTTGTCCCCTCTATGTTTAGCCCCTTGTGGGCAATAAAGAAATAAGAAATGTCTGTGATCATAGGTCTGCTTGACCAGGAATTATTTGGTGCTAAACAACAACTAGTGCAATTTTCCTAAAGCAAATACTGCATCTTAAATAATAATTTTCCTTGTTCTTTAGCTCAGGTCCAACCTAAATCAAGCAGAATAAAATCAAAGGCATTCCCAACTTGACCACCTCCCATCTTCAACACATCTATCATCATCATCATCATCGTTTAGCGTCCGCTTTCCATGCTGGCATGGGTTGGACGGTTCAACTGGGGTCTGGGAAGCCAGAAGGCTGCACCAGGCCCAGTCTGATCTGACAATGGCTGGATGCCCTTCCTAACGCCAACCACTCCATGAGTGTAGTGGGTGCTTTTTACGTGCCACCGGCACAAGTGCCAGACGAGGCTGGCAAGCGGCCACGATCGGATGGTGCTTTTTACATGCCACCGGCACGGAGGCGGTCGGGGCGGCGCTGGCAATGGCCACGTTCGGATGGTTCTCTTATGTGCCACCAGCACTGGTATCACAGCTATGATTTCCATTGATGTTGATCGATTTTGATTTTGATTTTGTTTTTCACTTGCCTCAACAGGTCTTCACTACAAGTAGAGTTTTGTGTCCTAAGAAGGAAAGGTATGCATAAAGTGGACTGAGGCCACGGGTTATGGCCTCACTTGTCTTAGCTTATATTTTTAATATAGTTTCCCTTGGTTAGGATAGCACGGCTTTCATGCTGACATATTTTGCTAGTATTTTTAGAAGATCAAGTGACCACATAGCTCATAAATAATTTTAGTATTATGTACTACTAGCAAAATAAAACATAATTAATGATGGCATGTGTATGAAAAGAAGCGGAAGAGCGGCAGTATTTAACTGCTTATATCAGCTCAATAGAACACAGAATCTCTTGCCATCTTTAAACTTACGCTTGCACATTTACAAATATTGTCAGACATATGTTCACATTAACTATACTCTATTCTCACCTTAGTCATTTCAAATTTCACAACAGTAAAACCCTTATCTCGTTCATTCTTATCTATTCAACACATTGTTGTATTTGTCATTTTAACAGTCTGTGCTCTGTGCTGCTATTTCTAGTCCCGGTGACATAAGATTTGGAAAAGGACTTCTTACTTCTTAGAAAATCAAAGTAGAAAATAATAAAGATGCAGGAATGGTTGCATGGTTGAGAAGTTCACTTTGTAATCATATGGTCTTGAGTTCAGTCCCAAAGCACAGTACCTTGGGCAAGTGTCTACTGTAGCTCCAGGATGACCAATACCTTGCAAGTGAATATACGGTCGATGGAAACTCTAGAAACTTGCCATGTATGTGTATCTGAGCTTGCTCCCTCATTATTTGGCAATCGGTGTTGGTTTGTTTATGTTCCTGTAACTTAGCAGTTTGGCAAAAGAGATCAATCGAATAAGTGCAAGACTTAAAAATAAGTACTAGAGCCAATTTGTTTGACTAAATCCTTGAAGAGAATGCCCCCAGCATGGCCACCATCAAAAGACTGAAACAGGTAGAAGATACAAGATAAATAGCTAGAAGAGAGTAAAAATAATATAAAAAAACTTATGGTTTTCTAGAAAGAAAATCTCAAGCCCATAGCCTGGTCAGGCCATACAAATTTTAAATAGTGAGAGATAAACAGAATAAAATTTTTTGAGGAGTACAGGTAATGAGAGGTGGTAGATATTGGATGTAACGTGTTCGAATGTAACAATGTTACAATATAACGTGGAATGAATAGTATATAGAAATAAATGTCAGAAGGCATGTTTGTTAAAAGAGCATAGTAATTTTATTTGGATTGTTGACAAGTGCTGAGCAAAGGGAGTGTATATGTGTAGGAGTCAGAGGGAAGCCTTGATACAATTGCACAAGTAGGTTTAGAAGTTTGCGGTGCTAAGGATGTAAGAAAAACAAGCAGACAATAGCCGGTAGTACAAAGGCTGGTGTGAAATGTTAAGATCTGTCCGTGCTGTCAGTTGTGGAGATCTGTTTGCTGACGGTGGTGGCCTCAAGGTCTTCTACTGACTGACTGCAAAAAGGCGTGCTTCTGCTGCTTTTATAGGTACACGACCAGCTCTGATTGGCTACAGTTGCCCAAGCACAACTGCGCCAATCCGCGACAACAAATTAAGGCTTCCTTGATTCACTACAGATGTTACCTGGTCTAGCATTATCAAAGGTGATTAGAAATGATATGTAAAGAAATGAGTACGCATAGTCTCAACATACTCATTGAGTGTACCACAAGTGAGTTTACTAAGATTACCTTTGACAGAAATGTTTAAATGCAGTCTTACTTATACAAGAATCTACTACTTGGAGTAACTAGACCAATACTGTATATTCATGTTTCTTCTTACTAATTATAAAGAACTTTTACCTTAAATCTTACACACAACATATTTAAAATCTCAGCTATTTCAACCAATATACTAACACAATTCTTTTTAATGGCTTAATCAGAGGAAGAAGGACATCACCTATGACCTTTTTGGGACTTCCATCACTAGATTCAGCAAAGAGTTTAGCACAGAGGGTGTACATCACATAGTATACTAAGTTTCTTGCTGAACTCATTAACTCTCACCTTACTAATGGCATCTTTGCACATGGCTTGTATGGTTCTCACAAGCCATTCAGCTATCCTTAGTTATCTAAGTGACTACCAAGTATAAAGTGTGGAACTATCGAATGATTTCTCCAAAATCAAAAGCTACATAGCATGCTTACTCCTAGCTAAGTATTTCTCCTGTAGCTATCTTTCTAGGAATACAACAATGGTGGTACCCTGTCCAGGTGTAAAGCTGAACTGGTTTCTGTCTAGGTTAATTCTTTTCCTAATTTCATTGATTGCCTCTTCCTCCCTCTCTCTCTCTCTAGAGTTTCCTTTGTCTTTGAGACAGTCAATGATTGACTATGCAAGTAAGTAGCACATGACCTGTATCACCAAGTAAACATCTCAATGACTAACCATGATAGTCCAGCTGCCTTTCTTGTCTTCATATCCTTAATAGCACCTTCATCTATATGACTGTCAGCTTCAATGGTTGGTTCATCTATTGGATCTACTTGGAGCAGGTCCTTTCTCTCTCATGCACTCTCCTCATTCAACAATCTCTCACAATACCATTTCCATACATTTTTTCTTTTCAGTGCAGTGAGGCCAAGTGCACTGCTACCATTTTGTACACACTTCTCCCCAATAACTCTGCCTAGTACACTGCCTTGCAATCTGGAACATCTCATGCATCTGATTTGCACACTGCAGAGCATCGCAGAACAAACCTGTTAACTTTGGCTTCTCCCCTTGCTAAGTATACCTGACATCTAGCTTCTCTTCCAGCTACTTAATATTGTTGATAATGGAAGTTTTTACCTCTGTTTTACTACACCAACACAAAGCTTTCTGTGAAAGCTATTGCTTTTACAGCTGGTTGTCTTCAACCACTGTCTACTCAAAGATATATAAAGAATACAATAGAACCTGTTTGACAGACAGGCAAACTGATACACAAAGAATTATATATCTTGTACAAGAATGCAACACACATGGGAATTCTACACTGTACTGAGGAGAGCTATCTACAATCATAGGACTAAGCACAACTTTAATTCATGAATATAAGAAATTAATTAGATTTTGTATTTAGAACATTGGTGGTTTGAAAAGAACTAATCTGTGCTAATTACTACAGTACTCATTAATTAATTGTGTGTAATTTTAATGCCATATAATACCAAAGCAAAACCATTGTAACTGCAAAATATCTCAAGTAACCAGATGAAAATTGATTAAACATTATATTTGCCTATTCTGAACAATAATGGTAGGAGTGATATAACATTAAAAAACAAAACAATGAAAGATCTCTTAGATAATCTAGAAAATTATTTCGACTTCCATCAGCAGTTTATTACCCCTGGGAATGTTGCGCCTTTGTCAGCTTCATACAACACATAATGGGATAATGTGCCATCCAAAGATGACACATCAATCGCCAAATAGAAAAGAAATTAAAAATAAATGGTGAGTTAGACATTTATTTAAAGAAAGAACACACTAGTGATAGCATCCTTATTGTTTGATAAGATATTGTGGTCCCAATCAAAGAAAATATTTATTCCAATGTGCTGTTGAGATTTCATTTGATTTATCTCTCACTATTGGCTGATAATAAAGTGGGTCTGAAGTGCCATACCAGACCTTTCTCTGTCAGCAAGTAAGATGCCTGTGGGTTTTACTTTTTATATTATCTTATAAGTGGAATTCATATAAAAATAAAACCTACATTCAACAAATCACAAATAAACATCTGTGAATAGTTTACCTTGTCTCCTAACAAATGTTTTTGTCATTTTGAAGTAT
Source organism: Octopus sinensis (assembly GCF_006345805.1). Taxonomy (NCBI): domain Eukaryota; kingdom Metazoa; phylum Mollusca; class Cephalopoda; order Octopoda; family Octopodidae; genus Octopus; species Octopus sinensis. Next base: position 15,361,103 of record NC_043001.1, read on the forward strand.
GCACATCTGCAAAATAAAAACTAGATGGCAAGCATAAGAAAAAATAATTTAATCCACCTCAGCTGACTAACCATACACAAAGAGAAAGACAAAGCTAAATACTGGAAAACAAGGTTTTGGAGTTTTTTCTTTGCTTTTTTTCTATAGGCCCTAAAACTGTTGAAAATTATAAAGAAATACTTCATTAGAAAATGATAAACATTTCTCAGTTGGGTGGTGTTAGAGATGTACTTTACAAGTAGAATTAGAGCATATCTGATAGTGTTCTGTATATTAACTATTTATTTAATGTCATATCTATTACAGTCTTTTTTTTTTGTAGATTTTTCATCAGTTTCTATCAATTTCTATCTTCAAGTATAATCCCGCCTTAATTGCTTGCTTTCAGACTTTTATAATTTAGTGCTATAAAAAAAAAAAAATCTCACAATATGCTTGCATTTCTAAGGTGGTAGATGGCAGAATCAGTGGAGCAATGGATAAAATGCCTAGTGGCATTAAGTTAATCCCACCAAACTCAAATTTATTAATTTCAGAAGGATGAAAGCAAATTACAGTTAGTTACTAGGAACAGGATATGGACATTTAAATTGACCTAACATATGTAGACTAATTTAAAAATTATTATTATAACTATTACAGGTTATATTAGTTAGCAGGGCTATTGTCTTGAGGTTTGGTAACAAGTTTCCTCAAATTTCAAGAATCATTCAAATGATTCTTGCAGAATATAGGATTGCTCTTTTCTACAGGTCAACAATGCAAGCCCCCAATCAATATACTCCAGCCTCTTAGTTAAAAGTCTGGATATCAGACTTAACTATGAGCTATTACAAGTTTCATGTGCCAGTAGTACAATCCTGTGTTTATTAAATGTGTATCTCTTGCTAAATGGAGCGCTTGTTTTGTTGATCCTACCAATAACAAAACAGTACACTAAGTGTGAGTGTGTGTGTGTGTTTGGTGTAAGGGTATGCATCCAGCCAAGGAAACCAGGAGCTTGGTACAGTTGTCAGGATTACCGGCTCTTTTCAAATTGTCCAACACAAACACCAGCATAGAAAACAGACATTAGATGATGCCCACACACACATTTTATTTATGTCTTGTATCTTTGTTTATCAAAAGTCTTGCATGATTTTATTGTGACTTTCATAACTTTTGTGTTTTAATCCAAAATAGAGACAAATACCAATGTTTCCATGTGATAGGCTTGATAATTGTGGAGGTATTTCCTAACAGGAAACCAACGGTAGCCTTAATACACAAATGAAGAATCTTTATTCATCAACATGGTGTTGAGCACTCATTCTCATGGTTTGATATATACACACACACACGTCTGTATATATCATCATTTAACATCCATTGTCCATGCTGGCATAGATTAGATGGTTTGACCAGAGCTGGCAAGCTGGGGAGCTGCACCAGACTCCAGTCTGATTTGGTATGGTTTCTATGGCTGGATGCCCTTCCTAATGCCAACCACTTTACAGAGTGTACTGAGTGCTTTTACATGGCTCCAACATGAGTAGCATTATATTCTTTAATTGGCTGAAGTTGCAAAGTGACTCAAGGCTCAAGAGTTTCCTGCGTGGCACTGACCAAATCTGTACACACAAAATGTCTAAAATAAACATTAGGCAAATAGCCCTTCTGCCCATAAAGCTGTAGGATGCAATCTCCATGACAAACCAACAAACTAGCATATCTATCATAAAGCCATTCACCCAACACATTACAAACTTATTCTTTCAAGTAGAAAGACATACTGGATAATATAGTCTTAAAGATACTATTTCTATCATCATCATCATCATTTAACGCCCACTTTCCATGCTGGCATGGGTTGGACGGTTTGACTAAGGACTGGTGAGCCAGAGGCTGCACCAGGCTCAATCTAGTCTGGCAAAGTTTCTACAGTTAGATGCCTTTCCTAACACCAACCACTCCAAGAGTGTAGTGGGTGCTTTTTACGTGCTACCGGCACAAGGGTCAGTCAGGCAGTTCTGGCAATGACCACGCTCATGCTCAAAAGGTGTTTTTATGTGCTACCTGCACGGGAGCCAGTCTGGCGGCATTGGCAATGAACACGCTCAAATGTTGTTTCCACATGCCACTGGCACATGTGCCAGTAAGGCGACACTGGCAACGATCATGCACAAATGGTGCTTTTCATGTGTCACTGGCACAGGAGCCAATCCGAGGCCCAGGCAACGATCATGCTCGGATGTGCTTTTAACATTCCACTGGCACAAGTGCCAATCAGGCAGTACTGTCATCGGCCACATCAGCGATTTTGGTTTGTTTACACTTGCCTCAATAGGTCTTTGCAAGCAAAGTTCATTGTCCAATGAATGAGGGAACAACAATTATAGTAGCAGTGAATCAAAAACTTACACATTTTAAGCTTTGCATTTATTAGTTCAAGACTGGAACAACACAAAAATTAATCTAGAAAATATGGGACTACCTGAATACAAACTACAGCTCAGATGCATTAAACCATCGTTAAGACAAGTGTAGGACAAAAGCCCCATTGTTAAAGTGTGAAAGTGGACAAAAGCCCCATGGTTTTTTTTGTTATTTTTTTTACACTTTTTTACTTGTTTCAGTTATTAAACACCAGAATTTTTTTTATTTTTACTTGTTGCAATTATTAGAATGCGGCCATGCTGGGGCACCAACTTGAAGAATTTTTAGCCACAGAAAAATCAGCATTTTAAAATTTAAATTTAGAGTCTTTTGCTTTCTTCTCTCAGCCCTTACAGATTAATGGGAATGAACTGACCTTTGGCACTTTCTCTGGCCATTGAAGGTCTAACAGAATTATGGTACCAAAGGCTACTCAAACGTATTTCTTATCGTTTTTATGTTTCTACACATTTCTGGAAGTAAATGCTTTTCCTTTTGTTAGAATTCAGACAATATGTACATTGATTAGTAAAGAGTCTTATATTCTGTTATTCTATTCTACTTATTTATTTTTGGTTGAATATATTTTGTTTAAAAATTGGAATTTTGGAAAATAATTTTTTTTCTTTTTTACAACTGCGATTTCTGTTTTCGTTTATGTGAAATTATAAAAATAAATTTCTTAAAGATTTGGCTGTTATTTCTAGCATGTAGAAAGACCTAGGTTTAACTTCATGTGCAGGTTGAAAATCACCTAAAAAATGATTCTAGGGTTGACACATTCGACTAAAAATTCCTCAAGGTGGTCCCAGTATGGCTACAATCTAATGACTGAAACACATAAAAAGATTTTTAGAAAATAAATAAAAAATCAAAGAGTAACCAAAAAATATAATATAATTTTCAAGAGATTTGGCTGTTATTTCTAACAATTGGAGAGACCTTCTAGGCTTAACTTCATGCACTGGTCTGGTTGAAAATCAGTTAAAAAAAAATTGTGGGGTTGATACATTCAACTAAAAATTCCTCTAGGTGGTGCTCCAGCATGGCCACAGTCTAATAACTGAAACAAGAAAAAAGAAAAAAAAAGCGAAAAAAATAACCAAAAAATATAACCATGGGCCTTTGTCCACTTTCACACTTTAATTATGGGGCTTTTGCCTGTGGGGCTTTTGTCCTAGGGGTCTTTTGTCCCAATTCCCATTAAAACACATAGATATGAAGCAATAGAATCCAAAGTAACTCCTGATAGTTTGTGTCTTAATACTTATAATAAATTTTAGTCTACAGTGATACTTGTTCAAACAAAAATTATTAAAACCTACTTTACCATCATTACCACTTTTTCCTCACTGCTTCTTTGATCTTCTTAGATTTTCTATAATTTATATTTCATCAGACCCATCTTCAAATATCTCCCTAGTTATGTCTACTCGCTAAAAAACATGACATTTCAAACATGAACCAAGAGCAAGCTCAATAATTAATTACAAATTAAGGTAATAGCCAAAATGATCTAAATAAATATTTGCCCTATCTGTAATGTGGACGAGATGTAAAACATGAAAGAAGTAATTATTTTAAAGATGGATAATCATTAACTGGATTCATCTTTTATCTCTTACTTGTTTCAGTCACTGGACTGTGGCCATGCTGGGGCACCAACTTGAAATACTATTTTTAAGTCTGGTGCTATTCTTTTGGTCTCTTTTGCAGAACCACTAAGTTACTGGTGACACAAATTAATCAACACCAGTTGTTAGGCAGTGGGGGAGGTCACAAACAAATACATGTACACGCACAAGCTTCCACACATTTTCCAGCTATCAAATTCACAAGGTACTTGTCAACCCAGGGCTATAAAAGATTCTTGCCTAAGGTGCCACATGCTTGCAAAGCAGGCATTTTAACCATACAGCTATACCAGTACCTGCTTCTTTATAAAATAAAAAAACTTATTTAACCCTAGGCCAACTCTGATCTAGCAGACATGATCAACATGTAAGGTGCCAGGACTGGCTGAGTGTATAGGTGCCACATGCTTGCAAAGTAGGCATTTTAACCATACAGCTATACCAGTACCTGCTTCTTTATAAAATAAAAAAAACTTATTTAACCCTAGGCCAACTCTGATCTAGCAGACATGATCAACATGTAAGGTGCCAGGACTGGCTGAGTGTATAGTATTAAACCTACAAGTTGAGAGGTAACTCACAGTTGTCATTTGTTGTTACTTCATTATAAGTGTGTGTATATATATATCGTCATCATCATCATCATTTAGCGTCCGTTTTCCATGCTAGCATGGGTTGGATGGTTTAACTAGGGTCTGTGAAGCCGGAAGGCTTCATCAGGCCCAGTCAGATTTGGCAGTGTTTCTACGGCTGGATGCCCTTCCTAACGCCAAGCATATACCTATACAAATATATATAAATACACATAAACATATACACACACTCACAGTGTAGCATATGTATAAAGAAGAACACAACCTCACTTGTGTTCTTCATATATCATCATCATCGCTGTTTAACATCTGCTTTCCATGTTGGCATGGGTTGGACGGTTTGACTGAGGACTGGCAAGCCAGAAGGCTGTACCAGGCTCCTATTTGATCGGGCAAGGTTTCTCTACAGCTGGATGCCCTTCTTAACACCAACCACTCCGAGACTGTAGTGGGTGCTTTTTACGTGCCAGGGCTAGTCAGGTGGCACTAGCATTGACCATACTCGAATGGTGCTTTTTACATGCCTATTTCTTTACTACCCACAAGGGGCTAAACACAGAGGGGACGAACAAGGACAGACAAACGGATTAAGTCGAGAATATTAACCCCAGTGCGTAACTGGTACTTATTTAATCGACCCCAAAAAGATGAAATTGAACTCAGAACATAGCAGCAGACGAAATACTGCTAAGCATTTCGCCCGACGTGCTAACATTTCTGCCAGTTTGCCGCCTTACATGCCATCAACATGGGACCTGTCAGCCGGCACACACACACACACACACATACATGCGTGCTTTTTATATTAAAAAATGGTCTGTTCTTGTAGAATATATGACAAACTGAGAGCTTGTATGACCTTTTGTTTAAGCACAAACAATATTTGATAATGACCTGTATATATTATCTTACACTGTTACTGAGCACAAATGCTGTCACCCTAATCACATTCAGATAGGTATTATTCTCCTTGATTTTTGTTTTTCTGTTTTCTTTTCATAACAAAACACTGAACATGATATTACTATGTATCAGGAATTACATATATACACAGTGGGATGAATTTACCGACTGAGATACTGGGATTGCTAACTTCATAATGAAATACTGCAAAACTATTTAAGCTAAGAAGGAACAATTTACAACTTGCTGAACTGGAGCGAGTAATATGAGTTGTCTAAAAGAATAATGCAACGTCTGTGGCATATCAATCACATAGATATCAGATGTTATACCCACCACAAAAAAAAAAAAAGAGGAAAAAAGTACTCAAACTAAAATGGAAAGTATAAACCTGACAAGGTAACATAAAGAGAGTCAGCAATGCGAGTGTGATAGTCGAGTTGCATCTGACAGCCAGAAGCAAGTCTTATGTTATACTCTATCGGCTTATCTTTTACTTGTTCCAGTCATTGGACTGCAGCCATACTGAGGTACATCTCTTTGAAGAATTTTTATCAAATGAGTTGACCCAGTAAATATATATATATATATATATACATATATATATATACACATATATATATACACACATATATATATACACACATATATATATACACACATATATATATACACACACATATATATACACACATATATATATATATATATATATATATATATATATATATATATATAGGCGTAGGAGTGGCTGTGTGGTAAGTATTTTGCTTACCAACCACATGGTTCCGGGTTCAGTGTGGCACCTTGGGCAAGTGTCTTTTTCTATAGCCTCGGGCTGACCAAAGCCTTGTGAGTGGATTTGGTAGACGGAAACTGAAAGAAGCCCGTCGTATATATGTATATATATATATATATATGTATGTGCGTGTATATGTTTGTGTGTCTGAGTTTGTCCTCCCTAACATCGCTTGACAACTGATGCTGGTGTGTTTACGTCCCCATAACTTAACGGTTCGGCAAAAGAGACCGATAGAATAATTACTCACTCAACTTACAAAGAATAAGCTCTGGAGTCGATTTGCTCAACTAAAGGCGGTGCTCCAGCATGGCTACAGTCAAAATGACTGAAACAAGTAAAAGAATAAAGAGTATATATATTTTTTAAAGCCTGGTACTTAATTTAATTGATCCCTTCTGCTGAACCGTTAAGTTATGGGGACATAAATACACCAACACTGGTTGTCAAGCAGTGGTGGGGGACAAACAGACACAAAAGCACACGCACACACACTCTCTCTCTCTCTCACGATGGGTTTCTTTCAGTTTCCATCTATCAAATCCACCAACAAGGCTTTGGTCAGTCTAAAGCTATAGTAGAAGACGTTTGTTCAAGGTGCTACGCAGTAGGACTGAACCCAGAATTATGTGGTTGGGAAGCAAGCTCATTATCACACAGCTACATCTGCACTTATATAAAGTAGGGGTTGAGACTAATCAATTTTTATGTTTTACTGGTTTCATTCATTGGACAGCAGCCATGCTAGGGTACCACTTCAGAGGGTGTAGTTTAACAAATTGAACCCAGTACTTTTTGAATTCATACTTATTCTCTGGGTCGTTTTTGCTGAACCACGAAGTTATGAGAATATAAACAAACCAGTAGAGGTTGTCATGTGGTAGGGGACAACAGATATTCAGGGTTGGCCAAAAGTCACCTGACAGTAAATCAAAACCATTTAATTCCAAGATTAAAACAGAAAATTATTTTATGAGACTTTAAAAAAAAAACAGTGGTTTTAAAATTCAATTATTAAACATTCATAATTAGAATGAATAAAAAAAATTGAATATTAAGTATTTATGGAATTTTGATTTACTGTCAGGTGACTTTTGGCCTACCCTGCTCTCTCTCTCTCTCTATATATATATATATATATGTATGAAGGCGCGTGGTTTAGTGGTTAGGGCATTCAGCTCACAATTGTAAGGTCATGAGTTCAATTCCCAGCGACGTGTTGTTTCCTTGAGCAAGACACTTTATTTCACATTGCTCCAGTCCATTCAGCTGACAAAGATGAGTTGTACCTGTATTTGAAAGGGCCAGCCTTGTCACACTCTGAATCTCCCTGAGAACCACATTAAGAGCACACATGTCTGTGGAGTGCTCAGCCACTTGTACATTAATTTCACAAGCAAGCTCTTTCCGTTGATCATATCAGCTGAGCTGCGACCCTTGTCGTCATAACTGATGGAGCACACACACAACAGGCTTCCACACAGTTTCCAACTACCAAATTGACTTGAAGTGTTCATTGGCCAGGGGCTATAGTAGAATACACTTGCCCAATGTGCTATGCAGTGGGTTCAACCCCAAAACCCAAGTTGCAAAGCAAGCTTCTTCACCACATAGCCATGCCTAGAAAAACTACAAAAAGGTAGGATGGTTAAGAAAAAAAATGCATAAAAAGGCAGGTGTAACATATTGTGAAGTATCAGTCAATAATTGCAGAACTTAAGGGTAAAATTATGTAATTTAAGGAAAGCATATCTGTGATAAGAGAGGTGAAGTATGGAGCCTTGACCGAGAAATGCAAGAAGTGGAGAAAGTGAGGTGACATTTTAATTGAATAAAACAATGATATACATATAATGTTACCAGCGAGAATATTAAATTTCAAAATGTAAAGTATGAAACCAAGTATCATGAGACACTGTCATGGTGAACATTATCTCCAACAATGTAACACTGTATTCATTGCTTATCGTTACCATCATCATTTAATGTCTGCTTTCCATGTTAGCTTGGGTTGGTCAGTCAAACAGGATCCAACAAGTTGCGGAACTGCTTCAAGTTTCAATGTCAGATTTGCCGTGATTTCTACAGCAAGATGACCTTCCTAGTGTCAACCACTTTACAGTGCGAACAGGGTGCTTTTTGTATGTCACCAGCACTAGTGAGATTTCCAAGTAACTTGCAAGAGGAGAAAAGAACACTAACTCTCTGCACTTGATTAAGTGAGGATGGGGGAGGGGGGTTATGCCAGGTGTTGAGAGGCTAAAGTATGATAATGGGACAAGCACAGGTATCTTGCTATAAAAACACATAGCTATCTCACATTATATAAGGGTTTGTAGGAGTAACTGGGGAGAAGATAATATGGTAGTGATAGGGTGCCAGAGTGAATCCTCAAAGTACAAGTGAACACAAGAGACAATAGGAACAGAGGATCTTGTGGGGAGAAAGGAGCGATGAGTAGTTTTATTAAAGTGTGAGGGAAGGGTAGCAGATAGGGGAAGAGTTAAACGTAGTGAATGATGAACGAGAGTGGCAGTGTTGTTGATGGAGAAGTACCAGTGTTACTTTCTTTGAAATCCATTGAAAGATGAATGAACCAGTCTGATAGAAATAACTAAATTATACCTGGTCATCTTCAAATGAAAAGGAACATTGGACAATAATATCATGCTTGACATCAGAAAGTCTGAATGAACTCAGCTCAAACATCTTTGGTCATAAGTGTACGCAATCAACACTGACCTGTGTTTAAACAGAACACGAATAATGTTGTGGGATTAAGAAATTCACTGCACAATACCTTTGTGTGGCACAATGGATAAGTATTGTCTAAAACAACCTTGGGGTTGACCAATAATCTGTGAGTGGAATTCAATAAGTAGAAACTGTACAGAATTTCATCATACATACAGGAACTGTACAGAATTTCATCATACATACAAGAACTATACAGAATTTCATCATACATACAAGAACTGTACAGAATTTCATCATACATACATACATAAAAAGCACTTAGTACACTCTGAAAAGTGGTTGACATTAGGAAGGGCATCCAGCAGTAGAGACCTTGCCAAAACAGACAACTGGAGCCTGGTGCAGTCAAACCATCCAACCCATGCCAGCATGGAAAATGGATGTTAAGTGATGATGATGATGACATACACAGCTCTGTGCTTAAGGAGCTTGCTTCCCAACCACATGATTTTAAATTCAGTTCCATTGAATGGCACTTTGGACAAGTGTCTTCCACTGTAGCCTTGGGCTGACCAAAGCTTTGTGAGCGGGTTTGGGAGGAAGTGTTACTGTCATACAAGCGATATACTTAATTTCCAACCTTACATGAAAAAACCTGTCTAGCCATAGGAAAATAATACCTAGCTTGGAAACATGCAAGGACAGGTAACAAAAAGGGCATCCAACCACAGAAAATCTGCCTCAAAGAGTCTCATCTGACCCATGGAACAGTAGACATTAAAATGATGATAACACAACACTATTATAATAACTGTATATTAAAATGTAAGAAGCTTTGAATGAATATGCACACAAAATCATTCAAAGAATTTTTTTGCCAATCGAGTAGAAATTAGCCTACTTCTCCCAAGTGCTTAAGGTTTATCCAAGGTGCTGAGGAAAATTCAGAAGTATTCATATGTAGAAGAGGTTTGTATGATAGATTTAAACACTAGAATAATTTTGAGAATCATTAACGAATATTTCCACTACTCTCCTCAACTTGAATTTCATGTTGATGAAATAACTCTCCATCATTTTGTTGTTGATGTTGAAAGGGTTGCCATCTTACACTTTCAACTCTTGTAAAGAAAGAAAATGCTTCTGGGTGGAAGAACAGAAAAGCCTGGTTGGTGAGTTGAGCAAAGACAAGACAGGGTTGAAGAGGGCTCTTTAGTCTTGCTGAAGAGAAGACAATCTTTGTAGTGCTGGTGCCATTAAAGAAATGGATTTGGTAAACTCTAAAGTAATTGGTATTAGGGTAGGCAATCGTAGGGTATCCAAGCTAAATTTGGGACACTGGAGAAGTAGTCCTCTGTCTCATCAGATCTCATTGGACCGTTCAACCCATGCCAGTATGGAAAACAGATGATGAGGAAGATGATTTCCTTTTACACTCACATTCTGCACCGAGATGGATAGCAGACATTAAAATAAAAATCTTTGAAGTATTGCTTTTGTATGTATTCCTATTAAAAATATAATAGTTTAAAATATTTTACTGTGTCCAGGAAGAGTCATTCTTTTTTAATGTCTTATCAATTTAACACACTCACTGGTCTGATTTCCACTCATTTATTTGTTTTTACTAAAATTTTTGCTGGGACTGGAAACCTTTCCAATAGTTGTTGATTCTGTCTGTTATTGGTATTGTGATAACAGACAGAATCGATGACTATTGAAAATATTGCAAGTCACAACAAACATTTTTGTAAAAAATAATAAGTAAATGAGTGGAAATCAGATTGGTGAGTGTGTTAAATTGATAAGGCACTAAAAGAGAATGACTCTCCCCAGACACAATAAAATATGCTTCAACACACGAATTCACATAAAGGATCTTGCAAACCACATACAAAAATGAAATTAAAATATTTTATTATACAATTAAGAACACACACACACACAGAGTTCAAATAAGAACTGATGTAGACTGTGACAAACTGTTCAACCTAAGCCAGCATGGGAAAGAAATGATGATAATGGTACAACAACCGAGAGATCTATAACATTTAAGGATAAAAACAAATAAAACTTCTCTAATCTTGCAGGTTATCTGAAGCTGTTAGCGAAAAAAATAAATGCTTTAGCTTTTCATTGTTTTTGCAATATACAGTATTAAATAACATGATAGCATTTCAAGGAATGGAAGGAAAAAAAGGAAAAAAAACTTTTAAGAACTGTTACAAGGAAACTACAAGAGCTGTTTACAATTAATGAGGAAATGGTACATAGAAGAGCTGCCAACATACATTGAAATAACAGATTCCGTAGCATTTTTTTATGATACTCTAGCTCATAGTCTGGCCCATTCAGGTTAGCAATTTAAAAGATTAGCTGCTAAATGCAGAATTGAACTTGCTTATTTTGCTACTTGAGACCAAACACCAGGCTGTACTAACATGCCACAAAATATAAACTTACAACACATCCAGTCTGCTCACTAGAGCATTCATTGTCATTTGAAGAGATGAGGATATGGTTTTACTCAATCCATATATCAAATCACGATAAATGTGCATTAGAAAACTTAAGTAGAATATGTAAAGTTTAAATGCCTCTTTGTTATATAATTCAGGGCATAAACAGCTCCCTAACAAATAATATTCAGGTGGGAAAGTGCTTTAGGAAATGAATGATCTGATAGCCTAAGACATAACATCAAAGTATGCCTATGTATCTTCAGAATATTACATTGTCAAAAAATAAGCAAAGTAGGCCTTTTTTTTTTTTTTGAAGCACATACGAATACTTAAAAATCCATTACAAAAGCTTAAAGTGACATAAGAAAAGACAACAGGTAGTAGACTGCCTTAATTTATGAGTTGCTGGTATTCAAATCAGACTTTTCAAAAATGATCTTTCATCTTATACTTGTCTCAGTCACTGGACTGTGGCCATGCTGGGGCTCAGCTTTGATGGTTTTAGTCAAACAAATCAATATTGTGACTTATTTTTTAGGACAAGCACTTATTTTATTAGTCTCTTTTTATGGGGACATAAACAAACCAACAAGCTGTCAAGTGATGGTGGGAAACAAAAACAAAGACACACACATATACACACTGGGCTACCATGCTGTTTCCATCTCCCAAATTCACTCACAAGGCATTGGTTGATCTGGGACTATAGCAGAAGACACTTGCCGAAGGTGCTGTACCATGGAACTGAACTCAAAACCAAGTGGTTGCCAAGTGAGCTCCTTAACTATTCTTTTATTTGTTTCAATCATTTGACTGCGGCCATGCTGGAGCATCGTCTTTTTAGTCAAACAAATCAACCCCATGACTTATTCTTTGTAATCCTAATACTTATTCTATCGATCTCTTTTGCTGAACCACTAAGTTACGGAGACGTAAACACACCAGCTTTGGTTGTCAAGCAATGGTGGGGGGGGGGGACAGTGTCTGCCTACCATATCCACTCACAAGGCTTTGGTTGGCTCGAGGTTATAGTAGAAGATACTTTGATCAAGGTGCCACAGAGTGGGACTGAACCCGGAACCATGTGGTTGGTAAGCAAGCTACTTACCACACAGCCACTCCTGCACCTATGTTTATATTCTTTTAATGGAAGAAATGCAAAAAGAGATAATTATTTCTTTAATGTTTTTTTTTTATATTTCTTTCCAGGTTTCCAGTGCATCTGAAAACAAGTTAATGAAGAAACCTCTGTGTGGTCAGCCAACCTACTAATAATAGTAGCCAAATGTCCCTAAAATAATACTATATCATCTTAAATAAAGGATACACAATATGTTGGCCAAAATAGCAATAAAAGTGACAAGATGTCTGTAGCTGTTCATAAATCTGCTCAATCAGGTTTGACCTAATGCTAAACAATACCTGGTATTGCTAAAATAGAAAGCAAAGGCAGCTTCATGAAGTTTATGTTAATCTATTTTTACCCAATATAGGTGCAGGAGTGGCTGTGTAGTAAGTTATAGGCACAGGAGTGGCTGTGTAGTAAGTTATAGGTGCAGGAGTGGCTGTGTGGTAAGTTATAGGCGCAAGAGTGGCTGTTTGGAAAGTAGCTTGCTTACCAACCATATGGTTCCAGGTTCAGTACACTGCGTGGCACCTTGGGCACGTGTCTTCTACTACAGCCTTGGGCCGACCAAAGCCTTGTGAGTGGATTTGGAAGACGGAAACTGAAAGGAGCCAGTCATATATATATATGTATATGTTTGTGTGTCTGTCCTCCCAACATTGCTTGACAACCGATGCTGGTGTGTTTACGTCCCCGTCACTTAGCAGTTCAGCAAGAGAGTCTGATAGAATAAGTACTAGGCTTACAAAGAATAAGTCCTGGGGTCGATCGACTAAAGGCAGTGCTCCAGCATGGCTGCAGTCAAATGACTGAAACAAATAAAAGATAAAAAAGAATAAAAGAATACATTAGTCATACTAACCTATCAATAGTTTTATCTGACCAAGATAACTATAGAAAGAATAAATTAAAGATAAATTCTCTTGAAAATGTTTGTTTTAACTCCTAAATTGTTATTTTAGACACATTTTAAACATCGAAATTTGGACAGACTGTCTAATCTGATATTTAATTGCTATGAAAACAAAGTATTATAATCACGGTACTAGCAAGTTCTCACTCCTTCATAGAAAATGAGACAATGAGGATTAGTGGGAAGTTCTAGCATTCATCATCATCATCATCATCATCATCATTTAACGTCCGCTTTCCATGCTAGCATGGGTTGGACGGTTCAACTGGGGTCTGGGGAGCCCGAAAGCTGCACCAGTCCAGTCAGATCTGGCAGTGTTTCTACAGCTGGATGCCCTTCCTAACGCCAACCACTCCGAGAGTGTAGTGGGTGATTTTATGTGCTACCGACACAGGTGCCAGACGAGGCTGGCAAACGGCCACGCTCGGATGGTGTTTTTTATGTGCCACCGACACAGGTGCCAGACGAGGCTGGCAGACGGCCATGCTCGGAAATATAAATATCATGATGAGCAGGAAGCCCTAGCATTCATCTAGGTCCACATGGTAACTTAAATAATATAAGGAGTTATAAAATATTTCAGTGAACCTTTAAAAATTCTACTGTCTTTGAACAGGAGTTTCTTTACTGTGATATCATCGTGATGTCATCGTTGTTTAACATCTACTTTCCATGCTAGCATGGGTTGGATGGTTTGACTGAGGACTGGCAAGCTAGTAGGCTGCACCAGGCTCCAATCTGATCTGGCAAGGTTTCTACAGCTGGATGCCCTTCCTAATGCCAACCACTCTGAGAGTGTAGTGGATGCTTTTTACGTGCCACCGGCACAGGAGCCAGTCAGGGAACACTGGCATTGACCACGTTTAAGGGGCACTGGCATTGACCATCATTCAAGAATGATCTTAAATATTCAGACAAAACCCCACCAAAAAACAAACAAAAAAGTCATTGATTATAATTATTATAAAGTCAGAAGTTAACCAATATCATTTTATGTCCACATTCCATGCTAGAATGGGTCGGATGATTCAACAAGATCCAACAGGTTGGAGGACCATGTCTTGCTCCAGTGTTTCAGCTTTGGTTTTGTTTCAATTGTTGGATTCCTTTCCTAACACTAACCCCTTCACAGAATGTACTAAGGGCATTTTCACATGGCACCAGCACTGCAGAGGTTGTTTTGCCCTCAGCAAGGCCAAAGAGTCCTCTTAAATCCAGTGTTGTCTATGTTCAAATCACTAACCACAGTACAAAGTGTACTGGGTGCTTACTGGTGCAATCAGCACTAGTGATGTTGCCTTACAACCAGGGCTGTGGAGTCAGAGTAAGAAACAATTAAGGGGTAGCTGGAGTCGGAATCAGAGTCAGTAATATATATAGACCACAATCACTTAATTACATAGAGGAGTCAGAGTCATAGGTGCCAATAGTAGAGGAGTCGAAGTTTTTTGTTTTGACTCCACAGCCCTGCATGTAACTCACAGGGTGAAAGAGCCTCCATCAGTGAGAGAGAATTAAAAGAGGAGTGTTGAGAAAAGTATAATTGGAGAAACAGGTTTATTGTTGAGGGATGGTGGTAATGGAGAGAGTAAGAGAGGATGAGGAGGATATTCTCAAAATTTTCATAGGCGCAGGAGTGGCTGTGTGGTAAGTAGCTTGTTTACCAGCCACATAGTTCCGGGTTCAGTCCTACTGCGTTCGGGCTGACCAAAGCCTTGTGAGTGGATTTGGTAGACGGAAACTGAAAGAAGCCCGTCATATATATGTATGTATATATATATATGTGTGTGTGTTTGTCCCCCAAGCATTGCTTGACAACCGATGCTGGTGTGTTTATGTCCCCATTACTTAGCGGTTCAGCAATAGAGACCAATAGAATAAGTACTGGGCTTACAAAAGAATAAGTCCCGGGGTCGAGTTGCTCGATTAAAGGTGGTGCTCCAGCATGGCCGCAGTCAAATGATTGAAACAAGTAAAAGAAAAAAAAAAAGAGAGTAAAAGATATCAAGAAGGAGAATATGATGACAAGACTCAGGGTAAGTAAAGGTTAATATCTATAATTGTTAATATTTATAGGTTATTTCCACTGCCTTACTATAAAACAGTCCATAGAGAGTTCAACCTTGAGAGAAACAGTATGGTTCAATATTCAAACGGACTGTGTTAGACTAGTTTCTTTAAACTGAACTAGACATGGCAAAACAGGAAATGGTAGTCTCTTGAACTGATAAAGAAAATTTGCTGGAAGCCTATGCCACACTCATTTACAGTGCCCTTGCTGCTTCTGGTCTGACACAGCTACTTTTCTTGCAGGTGACCAGCACCAGATGTATTTCGTGAACTCTTGCTACAGCAAGGAGTGGCATTCTGTTTGGTGTATTTGACTTCCAGGAAATGATACTACACTTCAATCCTGACATTGTGTAGTTGGGTAGAAGAAAAGAAAATGACGTCATGCTTCGCAAGAGAAACTCTTTTAAGAGTTAATAGATGAAACATATGTATATACTGCTAAACCTGAACAAACAGAGTAAAAATTATATAGATAAAAAGGTGATAGAAGTTCAAAAATGTAGTGCTGTGAAAGGAAAATGATTAAAGATACTAGATGGCATTAAATTTGAATGTGTTTGGTTGGAGGACAAACACGAAAAAGAAAAGCAAAAGAATATAAGGGAAATATCAGAGATTTACACATATGTCGAAAACTATCAAATGAAAGTAAATTGATATCATAGGAAATTATATAAAATTATAAGATGAATTAAGAAATATGGATAGCTTGTGACTATAGTTGAAATATTTTCTGTGTTGAAAGAAAAGTGTCATACAAATTTTGGATAACTCATTAATTTGAATATTTTGATTTGTGGAATAACAAATATTTTGATTTGTGGAATAACTAATTTGGATATTTTAATTTGTAAGATAACATAAATAAAAGATAAAAATAAATAATCTCAATCATCATCATCATCATCGTTTAATGTCCGCTTTCCATGCTGGCATGGGTTGGGCAGTTTGACTGAAAGAACCACATATTGCCTACAGCAGACCCAAAAACGTCGCTCCTTTAAAAGTGGCACCCGGGGCATCCTCCTCTAGCTACACTAGTGACCTCAACAAATTCCATCTGACCAATGCAAGCATGAGAAAGTGGACATTAAAATGATGATATATTACTGCTCAATAGAATTGTTACATTTCATCAAAATTTGAGTTGACATTTCAATTCAGATAGAATATTTTCAATGACCTGGTTCTGGGTTCAATCCCACTGTATGATGCTGTGCAAGTATTATCACATACCATGACCTCAGAGCAACAGAATTTTTAGGTGAAATTAGGAACTGCGTAGAAGCCCATCAGTAGGACTATACCTTTTATGAAAGTAAACTTATAATTTATCGCCCATTTTAACACCACCACCTGACCTGAAGGTGCCTTTAGCAGAGTCCACTGTTGCAAAAATCAGAAAAAGGTGTCTGCTCTGAGAATAATCCATTAGTCACAGTTTTTTTTTACCTTTTCACCAAACTTGGAGGTCCTTCTTCTTCTGACTAGGTTATTACATAGAAAGCACATCTGAAACTTTATTTTCAAGTCCTGAAATATCCTAATTTACATAACCAACGCTTCAAAATGGAACAGTTTTGAAGCATAAGAAGTGAAAGAATTTGGGTGTTATACATTTGAAAAAAGCTGAAGCTGTGTGTACAGCCAGAGAGTATGTAAATAAAATAACAAGTAATAATTGATGTCAGTGCTGCCTGACTGGCACCTGTGCTGGTGGCACGTAAAAAGTACAATTCAAGTGTCGCCTGACTGGCTCTCATGCCACTGGCACATAAAAAGCATCCACTACTCCCTCAGAGTGATTGGCATTAGGAAGGGCATCCAGCTGTAGAAACCTTGCCAGATCAGATTGGAGCCTGGTACAGCTTCCTGGCTTGCCAGTCTTCAATTAAACTGTCCAACTCATGCCAGCATGGAAAGCAGACATTAAACAATGATGATCATTATGATGATGATGATATGGAACTTTCAGTTTAAGAACTTGTAGAATAAGGAATAAAATGGTGCAAAAAAATAACTAGTGGGAAAAAGAGTGGAACGTAAAAAGCACCATCCAACCGTGGCCGTTGCCAGCTTCGTCTGGTCTCCGTGCCGGTGGCACATAAAAAGCACCATCCGATCGTGGCCGTTTGCCAGCCTCGTCTGGCACCTGTGCTGGTGGCACGTAAAAAGTACCCACTACACTCACGGAGTGGTTGGTATTAGGAAGGGCATCCAGCTGTAGAAACACTGCCAGATCAGACTGGGCCTGGTGCAGCCTTCTGGCTTCCCAGACCCCAAGTGAACCATCCAACCCATGCTAGCATGGAAAGCAGACGTTAAACGATGATGATGATGATGATTGATATATATATATATATATATATATATATATATATATATATATATATATATATATATAATATACATATATATGTGTATACTTTTTTTTTATTCTAACACATTTGCTTCATAAATTGATGAAGATATATTTTTGGCAAAGGAAAATTTCATTCCGAAGTACTACTAGTTATATATTACCTTGATTTTGGGAGAATGAAAGACAAAATCAAAAGTTCACTAGATACAAATAAGGTAGCTAGTTCTTAGAAATAATAAAAACATTTTTTAAAATTGTAAAAGAGAAAGAGTAATAATACCAATGAAAATTAAATAGAAATCCATTTATAATCAACTTTTAAATGTGTACTCCTTGTCTCTCATACACACATGCACACTTCCAAACCCAATCCAGTGGTATGGTTTCTATCACCATTCCAAACCTGACACCAATCCCCTGTGAAGGTATTTAATGAAACTGAAGTAAAGGGCCAGCCCTTCCCTTTCCTATCCCCTGTTACATTGAGGTATGGGATGGATGGTAATTCCAGAGCATTTTTGTTTTTTCTTAAGGGTACATAAAATTAGTAGTGAACTGCCAGAGTCATTAGAGTGTGGGACTAAATGCCATGCAGTATTTGTTCTCTGTACCCTGAGTTCAAATCCCATCAAGGTCAACTTTGCCTGTTAGTGCATCAAGGTTGATAAAATGAAACACCAATTCAAGGTGGTGAATTAGTAGAGTTGGTAGACTGTTTGATGAAATGCAGTGTATTTATTGTAGTTTGTTACATTTCAAGTTCTTGGGTGATAGACTTAAAATGTTGCTTGGTTTAAGCATCTGGTACCTGGGTGCAGTTGACAGAGTTCCTCTGTTGCTAGCATTCAGGCAAGACCTCTAGTTTGAGGATAAGTTCCTCCCTTTACCCATACCAGTTTTGGAGGCCCTGAAAATAAAGTACCATACGCATATCCCTTCTGTCTCTGACTAAATGGTAAATTTAAAAAAAAAACTGATATTGAATAATTATATCATCATTATTGTCGTCGTCATCATTTAACGTCTACTTTCCATGCTGGCATGGGTTAGACAGTTTGACTGAGAACTGACAAGCCAGGAAGCTGCACCAGGCTCTAATCTGATTTGGCAAGATTTCTCCACCTGGATGCCCTTCCTAATGCCAATCACTCCTAGAGTGCAGTGAGTGCTTTTATGTACCACCAGCACAAGAGTCAATCATGTGGCACGGGCATTGGCCACGCTCGAATGGAGCATTTTACATGTCACCGGCATGGGTACCAGTCAGGCAGCACTGGCATCGGCCATGCTCAAGTGGCATTTTTTATGTGCCACCGGCACAGGTGCCAGTCAAGTGGCACTGTCATCAGCCATGACTACGATCTCACTTGGATTGCTGGGTCTTCTCAAGCAGGGTCTTATTCATTTAAAAAGTTTACATCAAGTTATATGTCAATGAAATATAGAAAGTGGAAGGTGGTGAGCTGGCAGAAATGTTAGCATGTTGGGCAAAGTGCTTAGCGGTATTTTGTCTATCTTCACATTCTCAGTTCAAATTCCGCCGAGGTCAACATTGCCTTTCATCCTTCCAGGATCAATGAATTAAGTACCAGTTGCCTACTGGGGTTGATCTAATCGACTGACCCTCGCCCCAAATATTTTTTAAATATTGATTTTTGACACTGGGACAAGACCAGACATTTTGTGGGAGGGTACAGTCAATCCCTTTAACCTTAGTATCTTAGTGGTACTATTTCATCAACCCTAGGCCATTATGTGGAGATGCATGTCTTAGTGGTTAGGGTACTGGACTCATGATCATAAGATTGTGGTTTCGATTCCTGGACTGGGTGATGTGTTGTGTTCTTGAGCAAAACACTTCATTTCACATTGCTCCAGTCCACTCAGCTGGCAAAAAGGAGTAATCCTGCAACGGATTGGTGTCCCGTCCAGGTAGGAAATATACACACCATGGAAACTGGCCCTATGAGTCTATAAGACTTGGAAATGAACTTTATTTTTACTCAGGTCATTCTTTATATATTTTGATACTTTTATAATATAATATATATATATATATATATATATATATATTATATATATATATATGTTGATAGAAATGGTAAGACAACAAAAGAATGAAAGAGACCTCAATATTATGTAAATAGAGGAATTTATCTGTAAAAATAATATGTGACAATTATTCGGTAGCCATGATAAAACTCCGAGCTTCGGATGTCAGGGCAGAAACCCACACCGCCGTCTTTTCAGTTATCCGGCCATCAAAAAATGCTATGATGGCCGAATAACTGAAACGATGGCGGCGTGGGTTTCCACCCTGACATCCGAAACTCGGAGTTTTATCATGGCTACCGAATAATTGTCACATATTATATTTACAGATATATCTATATTATAATTCTAATCCACTGCATTAAAGCAGGGATTAAAGAACAGTTACCACACAGTCAAAAAGTAATTCTTTTGGAATTTACCTCAGTATTTCATTTTATGATGCTTCATAGCATGGTTTTCTGCTGCCCACTTTCTTCCAGTCTTTCCAGACTTGCCACACACACACACACACCCTCATCATCACATGATGTTCACTTTTCCATGCTTACACAGGTCAGATAAAATTTGAGGTACATTTTCTATGGTTGGATGCCCTTCCTACCACCAACCCTCATCTGTTTCCAAGCAAGGAAATTTTCCCACAGCAAGACAAGTTTTTCACGAAGGACTGGAAACAAATGACACTGCTTGTATGACAGTGCTACTCATTTACAACCATCACATGATGTCAGAAGAAGGGGGGACACAAACTTCCCTCCAGCACACAATGGGTTTCTTTTAGTTTCTGTCTTCCAAATCCACTCACAAACATTGATCAGCCCAGTGCTATAGGAGAAAACACTTGCTTAAGGTGCCACACAATGAAATTGAACACAAGACCATATGGTTAGCAAACCAGTTCATTCACCATACAGCCATGCCTGCACCTATAGCCACGCCTGGTAGAAACATTAGCATGCCGGGCAAAATGTGTAGCCGTATTTCGTCTGTCGTTATGTTCTGAGTTCAAATTCCGCCAAGGTCGACTTTGCCTTTCATCCTTTCGGGGTCGATAAAGTACCAGCTTTGCACTGGGGGTTGATGTAATCGACTTAATCCCTTTGTCTGTCCTTGTTTGTCCTCTCTGTGTTTAGCCCCTTGTGGGTAGTAAAGAAATAGGTATTTTACCTGTCATTACGTTCTGAGTTCAAATTCCGCTGAGGTCGACTTTGCCTTTCGTCCTTTCGGGGTCCATAAATAAAGTACCAGTTTCACACTGGGGTCGATGTAATCGACTTAATCCCTTTGTCTGTCCTTGTTTGTCCCCTCTATGTTTAGCCCCTTGTGGGTAGTAAAGAAATATTTAGCCACGCCTGTATTAATGTGCATACTTAAAATGCTTTCGGCAGCAGAAATTTTCAAATAGTCATGCATTTAATTTATAAACCTTGCATAATTAATTTCCTTGGTGCTTTGTAACCTTGATAAGTCAAATAGAGGCTTTTCCACCAAGAATAATTAACATAATTTCTGTGTCCTATAAAATAACCATAACACATACATAATTTACTTCATCACACTCAACTCTATCTCAACCAGAACAGAGTCAGCAATAAATCCAAAATATAATTAATATTATGTAAATCCAAAATTCACAAACCTAATTACAACTTCAAAATTTGCAATATAGAAAATATGATTTTTCTGAACACTAACCTTTTGACAATTCATTTATCACATTAGTAGCAGCTCCTCTCTTGTTGTTGACAAGTTTAGGAAGAGACTTGGAAAGCTGGGCTATTTCAGTTGACAATTTGCCCAAATCATTTGGGTCTACCATCATCCACCCTCGTTTCTGCAATACAAGCATGAAGTGCTTAAAATATTATCGAAATGTTTGATAAAAGAACTCAATTAAATGCAAAATGTGTCCAAATATAAAATCCTTTAAATTGTTTCAGTTTGTCTTTTTTTTTAATTAAAAATTAAAACATTGAAATATTGTGTATCATGAGGAGAGAAAAATATCTTATGTTTCAAGCAGAACTCTTTATCATCACTGTCTTTCTCTTCTGTTCTGGCTTTTATCCAAAGTTACAGTTTCTTATTTCTTTACTGCCCACAAGGGGCTACACACAGAGGGGACAAACAAGGACAGACAAACGGATTAAGTCGATTATATCGATCCCAGTGCATAACTGGTATTTATTTAATCAACCCTGAAAGGATGAAGGGCAAAGTCGACCTCGGCGTAATTTGAACTCAGAACGTTGCGGCAGATGAAATACCGCTAAGCATTTTGCCCGGCATGCTAACATTTCTGCCAGCTCGCCGCCTTTCCAAAGTTAGAGTTTCTGACACACAACTCTGCTATCTTCATTTATCTCCTTTTACTTGCTTCAGTCACTGGACTGCAGCCATGTTGCGGCACCACCTTAAAAGGTTATGTCAAACAATCAAACTTAGGGCATACTCTTCAGCCAAGTACTTATTCTGTCAATCTATTTTGCAAAACTGCTAAGTTATGGAGATATAAACAAACTAAAACCAATTCTCAAGCAGTAAAGGCAACAAACACACACACACACACACATGCAATAATGGGGTTCTACAAAGTTTCAATCTCCCAAATTCACTCACAAAGCATTGGTCAGCCTATGGCTATAGAACAAGACACTAGTCCAAAGTGCTGCACAGTGGTACTGAAACCAAGACCACATGGCTGTGAAGCAAGCTTCAGTCTTTAAAGATTATTATATTTTTGCGTAATTCAAGTAAAATAATATTCTGATGTTAAACAAAATTTTATCACAAACCTTTTCGCTGCCATTTGTCCAGGAAATCCAAGACATCCATGTCTTCTGCCAAGATTCTAAATTGCTTGATAACTTTTTAATCAACAATCCCTGGCAAAATAAATACAAAATATATCAAAGTAAGATAATATAATTTTTCAAAATAATTACCTCATTTGAAGGGGATTTTTTTTTTTTATATTTACATTTACACTATAAGCACTCAGTAAAGTGGTTCATGACAGGAAGAGAATCCAGCAATAGAGGTGAAGTCAAAATAACATGCATGAGCAACAATCAATGGAGGGTAGTGACTCCCAATAAGAAATGATTTGGACTATGATGACCCATCAGATCCATGCAAGCACTGAAGTAAATATTGTCTCAAGCCTTAAGACTCATGGGGTTGGTTATCTGGTTCCCATGGTGGATAAATGACCAGGAGAGGCTGTGTGGTAAGTAGCTTGCTTACCAACCACATGGTTCTGGGTTCAGTCCCACTGCGTGACACCTTGGGCAAGTGTCTTCTACTATAGCCTTGGGCCAACCAAAGCCTTGTGGGTGGATCTGGTAGATGGAAACTGAAAAAAGCCCATCGTATATATGTATGCGTGTGTATATGTTTGTGTGTCTGTGTTTGTCCCTCCACCTTTGCTTGACAACTGATGTTGGTGTGTTTACGTTCCCGTAACTTAGCGGTTCGGCAAAAGAGTCCGATAGAATAAGTACTACGCTTACAAAGAATCAGTCCTGGGGTTGATTTACTCGACTAAAAGCAGTGCTCCAGCATGACCACAGTCAAATGACTGACACAAATAAAAGAAAGATCACAAGGTGCTCCCAGAAAGGGATGAGAGTCTGTAACAGGGTTACTACTCATTTTACAGCTGAGTGAACTGGAGCAATGTGAAATGAAGTGTTTGGCTCAAGAACACAACGTACTGCCCAGCCCAAGAATTCAAACTATGATCATGCAATTTTCTAAAAACTAGGCCAAACACCTTCATGTGATGCAAGAATGCAAAGTGGATGTAAAACGATGATGACTACGTTTCTAATTATGCAATTTCTGATCATTGTTTTATTCTTTGATATGTACATAATAACAGGTTTGATAAAAGCAAGGAACCTGTATTTCCAAACTAAGGGTAATAAGATTTAAATCTACAAGACCACTGGCATACATGTTCAGAAATGAGATACCTTGTGATGTTCAGATATCAAACCAATCAAATTATTGTGGATGTAAATATTGCAAAGGTCATGAGAGAGGTTACCCAGCGCCTTCAAAACTGTCTATTTGTTCAAGTAATATGATACTACAACAATTTATTACTGAGTTTCTGAATATTATGAATTGTATGACAAGTTAATATTGTTAACTTAATTTGTCATATCTGTTTTTCTTTTTTTTTTATTTAAATTGTTATTTACATTCTGTACTTCTGTTAATAAAATATAAAACATTAAAAAATTGCTTTCTACTCTAGGCACAAGGCCTGAAATTTTGGGAAAGGTTGGGCCCAGTTGATTAGATCAACCCAAGTATGCAACTGGAACTTAATTTATTGACCCTGAAAGGAAGAAAGGCACAACTGACCTCAACAGAATTTGAACTCAGAACGTAAAGACAGACAAAATACCACAAAGCATTTCACCCAGCGTGCTAATGATTCTTATTTCTTTACTGCCCACAAGGGGCTAAACATAGAGGGAGACAAACAAGGACAGACAAAGGGATTAAGTCGATTACATAGACCTCAGTTCGTAACTGGTACTTATTAATTTATTGACCCCAAAAGGATGAAAGGCAAAGTCGACCTCGGCAGAATTTGAACTCAGAACGTAATGGCAGACGAAATACCGCTAAGTATTTCACCAGCGTGCTAACATTTCTGCCAGCTTGCCACCTTCAAAAAAGGCTAAACATAGAGGGGACAGACAAGAACAGACAAAGTGATTAAGTCAATTACATCGACCCCAGTGCGTAACTGGTACTTATTTAATCAACTCTAAAAAGACGAACGGCTAAGTCGACCTCGGCAGAATTTTAACAGAATGTAGTGGCAGACAAAATACCGCTAAGCATTTCGCCCTGCGTGCTAATGTTTCTGCCAGCTTGCAGCCTTCAAAAAAAAATATTACAATAGAGATGAGGCTAATAGCTCTAAAAATGGTAAACAGCAAATTAGTTTAACCCTTTAGCATTTAAACTGGCCATATCCAGCCAAAAGTATTCTGCCTGTTTTATGTTCAAACTGGCCAGATCTGGTCTCTCACACCAACCCTACAATATTGTTTTAAAAATTAACAGCTACCTCATCAAAATCTCATAGCTACAAGATAATGCATGATTAGTTCAAAACAAAGTGGATGAAAAAGCATTAATTTTGGTAGAATAATGCAAACAATAGAGGGTTAAGCAGGTTTTACAAAATATGGCCACAGTTTACTTGATGGAACCAATAGAAGAGTATATAAAAATAAAGCCAGCTTAAGTTTTAACTTGATTTTATTGACATCATTGTCAGCTTTGGTGGCAATGTCATCACCAGAATATAGAACAAACACTAAATCTGACATCATTTTCTTTTTTACTCGAGTAAGCTTATTTAAATAATCTAAAGATCACTGAGTAACAATATCAAAAAACGGAACAAAAAGAAACAATACGTGTACATAAAACAAACATATAAAACATGCTTCAAAATATACTTATTTTTAGTTTTTCCATCTTAACTATTTATGACAATAATGAAAATGACAGTTGACTTAGCATTGAGTGGCTGCAAATTATTTTCAAAATAGATTCCACCCACTGAAATGATCCAGTAAAGTGAACTGGTACAACAACCCTAGTCATTAGCACTAAAACTCACTTCTCTTTTGTTGGCATAATTACAATTATTTATACAGCTTTCTAACTTCATTCTCTTCTTGCTTTTTTTGATTCGTTTATTTTTTATTATATATATATTTTTTTTTGCTCTTTTTACCCTTTCATTCATAACACCTAACAAGGTCTTTTACTATCACTACTTTCTGTCTGTCTTTGATCTGTCACTGTATGACTCTGCGTGAGTGTGTGTACATGTGTGTGTGTGTGTGTGTGAGTGTGCGCGCACCTAACATTATTATTTGTTGCACACAAGGTGAGAGTCAAATGTCAAATGTCTGTACTCCCTCTCTCTCTCTCTCTCATTCACTATTTTTAACCATCAGCATTTATCAATGGAACAAAGCAAATGGGAAGTAGCAACATTTATTCCTTTACCAACAGAATTGTTATTGTAAATAAAATAACTACAACAACTGAAGAACAGATACATAATGTACCAGGAATTATTTTACTGTGTATTCTATAGCACTCGCATAACCAAGAGTAAAGTATGTTTGTGTGTGTATACATACACACTCATGCTTTTATATACACACATACTTTTATACACACACACACATATATATATATATACACACACACACACATATAACACAGACTTATATAACACACACATGCTTTTATACACATATGCATTTACACACATGCTTTTATACATACATATACACACACACTTTTATTCCCACATATATACACACATGCTTTTATACACACATATACACACACACATGCTTTTATACACACACATACATGCTTTTATACACATATATACACACACACACATGCTTTTATACACACACATACATGCTTTTATACACATATATACACACAAACATGCTTTTATACAGACACACACACATGTGAGTCACTTACAAAACACTTAAAACAATGTTTTGCAATGCATATTGGTTTCAAATTTCTGCACAAAGCCAGCAGCTTCAGTGGAGAGGGTAAGTCAATTGCATTGACTCCAGTATGCAACGGGTACTTATTTTATCAATCCTGAAAGGATAGAAGGCAAAGTCAACTGCAGCAGGATTTGAACACAGAAAGTATAGATGGACGAAATGTTGCTAAGCATCTTTTCTGG
Organism: Octopus sinensis; assembly: GCF_006345805.1. NCBI lineage: Eukaryota > Metazoa > Mollusca > Cephalopoda > Octopoda > Octopodidae > Octopus > Octopus sinensis. The sequence goes on from NC_043001.1 coordinate 15,387,898, forward strand.
CACAGTAACAATTCTGCCAACTCACTACCTTAAAGTTATACAATGACTATTCTTTTCCACTCTAGGCACAAGGCCCGAAATTTTGGGGGAGGGGGCCAGTCAATTAGATCGACACCAGTATGCAACTGGTACTTAATTTATCGACCCCAAAAGGATAAAAAGCAAAGTCGACCTTAGCAGAATTTGAGCTCAGAATGTAAAGACAGACGAAATACGGCTATACATTTCACCCAGCGTGCTAACATTTCTTCCAACTTGCTGCCTTGTTGTACAACGAATATTCTTTTCTACTCTAGACACAAAGCCCGAAATTTCGGAGGGAGGGGCAGTCAATTAGATTAAGTACTAGTATGCAACTGGTACTTAATTTATTGACCCTGAAAGGATAAAAGGCAAGTCGACCCCAGTGGAATTTGAACTCAAGATGTAAAGACAGATGAAATACCTATTTCTTTATTACCCACAAGGGGCTAAACATAGAGGGGACAAACAAGGACAGACATAGGTATTAAGTCGATTACATCGACCCCAGTGCGTAACTGGTACTTAATTTATCGACCCCAAAAGGGATGAAAGGTAAAGTCAACCTTGGCGGAATTTGAACTGACAACGTAACGGCAGACGAAATACCTATTTCTTTATTACCCACAAGGGGCTAAACTTAGAGGGGACAAACAAGGACAGACATAGGTATTAAGTCGATTATATCGACCCCAGAGCGTAACTGGTACTTAATTTATCGACCCTGAAAGGATGAAAGGCAAAGTTGACCTCGGCGGAATTTGAACTCACAACGTAACGGCAGACGAAATACCGCTAAGCATTTCGCCCGGCGTGCTAACAACTCTACCAGCTCGATGCCCTGTTACACAATGAATATCAAAAGAACCAATGACCTCCCTCAATTATAAACATTCAATTTCTGGGATATCAAGACTTTTTTTTCACATATTACAGTTACTTGAGCCTACTTGTTAGACAACAAACATAAAAGAATGCAACTTTTATTGTTTTTTCTCTCTTTTAGATATAACAGACATGAATGAGTGGTTAACTTTCCTTCCCAACCACAGGGTTACTGGGTTCAGTCCCACTGCATGGTACCCTGGGTGAGTGTCTTGTACTACAGCCCAGGTTGATGAAAGCCTTGTAAGTGGATTTGGAAGAAATAAACTAACTCCACTGTATGTATGTGTGTGCAGGTGCATGTCTGCACAGGTGCATGTGAGCGTGGGTGCATGTGTACACAGGTGCTTGTGTACATGACTGAGGGTGTGCATGCGAGTGCAGGTGAACATGCATGTATGTGTATTTGTATGTGTGCATCCATGTATTCATGCATGTGCACACACACACACACATTTTTGAGTTTTACATTTCCATGTTGCTGAAAAAAAAAATCACTGAGCTACCAGTAGTGATATTGTTGAAATTTGCCATCAACACATCATCTGCTGGCTTTGCACCTTCAAAGATGAGGAGGATAAGAGATCCTTAATTTGGGAAAATAGGTAAGGGTAGGCAACAGGAAGGGCATCCAGCTGTAAAATAATGCCCTGGTAATATATTTAAGCCATGCTAGTAAAAGAAAACTAGCAGACATGAATCAAATGAACTGGTGAGAAAAAAGGGAATGATCTTCAGGCTGAAACCTGGCTTGAACACATGCAAGAGACTGGAATCTGCTAAAGGTACTCAAAGAACTGTTGATATTAAACCAAGAAAGAGACTATCTTTACTAGCCAAGAACAGGAATCTTCTCACCAAAAGGCTAATGTATTAGCTTCCATCAATCAAATTTCATTCACAAGGATTTGGTAGAAGACACTTTGTAACCCTGTGGGCCGACCAATGCCTTGTGAGTGGATTTGGTAGACGGAAACTGAAAGAAGCCTGTCGTATATATGTATATATGTGTATGTGTGTGTATTTGTCCCCCTAGCATTGCTTGACAACCGATGCTGGTGTGTTTACGTCCCCGTCACTTAGCGGTTCGGCAAAAGAGACCGATAGAATAAGTACTGGGCTTACAAAGAATAAGTCCCGGGGTCGATTTGCTCGACTAAAGGCGGTGCTCCAGCATGGCCGCAGTCAAATGACTGAAACAAGTAAAAGAGAAAAAGAGTAAAGAAGACACTTTGCTTAAACTGTCATGAGGTGGAAATTTTAGCCCAAGGTAGACGTATGATTAAAGACAATCTAGTCATACCTGTCTTTTTATTCAAGCATAATCTATCTTAGTCCATGTTATCCAACGTTTGTTTTTTTTCAAAAGCAGTTATTCATCTGAGGGAGATTGGCTGCTATTTCTGGTGGTCAGCTAACGATGGAACTCGACATGATCACCTGAGATTTTTCTTTCTTTCTTTTTTTCTTTTTTAACTAACGTGTAAATGGTAATTATGTGAAAGAATCAAGAACACAGTAATTGTTTAGAACAAATTTTAGATGCAATTACACACCTAATAGCATAATTTTAATTAAATACCTTTCTGTGTGACAATTTCAGAGAATTATTCCTATATATTATTACAAATGCTGACATGTCATATGAGTGCAGTCTAATTTATTTTAATAAAATAACAAGACCATTGAGATTCCCCTACGAGTGCAACACTTAGTACGGCTTCAATCAAAAGTATAAATCTATCAATTTGGTTACTGCAATCTATTTTCAAATCACACTTGCATATTACTAACTGATTATTTTCTCTGAAGGCTGTTATTAACTTTATTTTAAACACAAAATATAGAGTAATATATAAAACAGCTAACCTAACTACCTTATTCATAAATATGAACTCAATGTGAGTCATGCCTATAACTAGGAAAATTAAATTAAAAGATGTTATTTCATTTCAAAATATATATATGTAATGTCTCCTAACTATTAATATATGAAATTATACTTAAGTATACTATTTTCTTAATTTGATATAACTAGAGTTTTAAAGGTATACTTCTATTTCAAAACTCAAAATTATCCATCATCTGTTGCCAGCCTCGCCTGGCCTCCGTGCCGGTGGCATCTAAAAGCACCATCCGTTTGTGGCCATTGCCAGCCTCGCCTGGCCTCCGTGCCGGTGGCACGTAAAAGCACCATCCGTTCGTGGCCGTTGCCAGCCTCGCCTGGCCGCCATGCCGGTGGCACGTAAAAAGCACCATCCGTTCGTGGCCATTGCCAGCCTCGCCAGGCTGCCGTGCAGGTGGCACGTAAAAAGCACCATCCGTCCGTGGTCGTTTGCCAGCTCTGTCTGGCTCCTGTGCGGGTGGCACATAAAAAGCACCCACTACATTCACGGAGTGGTTGGCATTAGGAAGGGCATCCAGCCGTAGAAACACTGCCAGATCAGACTGGGCCTGATGCAGCCTTCTGGCTTCACAGACCCCAGTTGAACCGTCCAACCCATGCTAGCATGGAAAGCAGACGCTAAATGATGATGATGATGATCCTTACCATTCAGGATACATTTTGCCACTCTGGTGGGGTTTGAAGAGGTCAACTGTACAAATTTTAAGGCTTTCTCCTCAATTCACATTTGTCATGTGATGAACATTCTGTCCAATCAAATGCATCATCAAAGAACTAATTTTCCATTCTCTTCTATTGTACAGAAATGACTAAACAACATAGTTAATATTTACATATTTAACCCTTTTGTTACCTTATTTCTGTTGAGATGCTCTGTGTTTCTTTCAATTAATTTTAAATTGATCAATGGAAATTGCAGCTGAGTTACCAGTGCCGGTGGCACGTAAGAGAACCATCCAAACGTGGCCATTGCCAGTGCCGCCCCGACTGGCCTCGTGCCGGTGGCACGTAAAAAGCACCATCCGTTCGTGGCTGTTGCCAGCCTCGCCTGGCCCCCAGGCTGGTGGCACGTAAAAAGCACCATCCGTTCATAGCCGTTGCCAGCCTCGCCTGGCCCCCGTGCTGGTGGCACATAAAAAGCACCCACTACATTCACGGAGTGGTTGGCATTAGGAAGGGCATCCAGCCGTAGAAACACTGCCAGATCAGACTGGGCCTGATGCAGCCTTCTGGCTTCACAGACCCCAGTTGAACCGTCCAACCCATGCTAGCATGGAAAGCAGACGCTAAATGATGATGATGATGATCCTTACCATTCAGGATACATTTTGCCACTCTGGTGGGGTTTGAAGAGGTCAACTGTACAAATTTTAAGGCTTTCTCCTCAATTCACATTTGTCATGTGATGAACATTCTGTCCAATCAAATGCATCATCAAAGAACTAATTTTCCATTCTCTTCTATTGTACAGAAATGACTAAACAACATAGTTAATATTTACATATTTAACCCTTTTGTTACCTTATTTCTGTTGAGATGCTCTGTGTTTCTTTCAATTAATTTTAAATTGATCAATGGAAATTGCAGCTGAGTTACCAGTGCCGGTGGCACGTAAGAGAACCATCCAAACGTGGCCATTGCCAGTGCCGCCCCGACTGGCCTCGTGCCGGTGGCACGTAAAAAGCACCATCCGTTCGTGGCTGTTGCCAGCCTCGCCTGGCCCCCAGGCTGGTGGCACGTAAAAAGCACCATCCGTTCATAGCCGTTGCCAGCCTCGCCTGGCCCCCGTGCTGGTGGCACATAAAAAGCACCATCCAATCGTGGCCGTTTGCCAGACTTGTCTGGCACCTGTGCCGGTGGCACGTAAAAAGCACCCACTACACTCATGGAGTGGTTGGCGTTAGGAAGGGCATCCAGCCGTAGAAACATTGCCAGATCAAACTGGGCCTGGTGCAGCCTTCTGGCTTCCCAGACCGCAGTTGAACCGTCCAACCCATGCTAGCATGGAAAGCGGACGCTAAACGATGATGATGATAAAGAATTTAGGAATATTTGGGCCAGATATGGTCACTTTAAATGCTAAAGTGGTTAAGAGAGATTTTGCTGTTTTATTTTTCTATACAGTCAAGTGAACATGTAGAGTTCCCTTCTTTAGCTCAACTTTTTCCATGTATAATCATATGGAAATCATGAAGAAGAATCAACAAAAACACAATAATTGTTCAGAATAGATTTTTGTATGTGATGTTTTCAGAGAGGTACTAATCAAATGCTGGGGCCTATCTTTTGTTTGTTGGGATCAGTTACATTGCATAGTGAGAAGGATCATGGAAGGAACACTCCATGACCCTTTCTCCACCCAGAAACAGAAGTGGGTTGAGTGAGTGTCAAGCATCTTCTTATCTTATAAGAAAACTAATGCGTTGCTAAAACTGTTCAAAGATAGCTTGATGTGTAGAACAACAGGGAACAGAAATTAAAAGGAAGAAGGCACTGTTGTAAGTATTCAGGGAAGCTTTCTAGTCTGAAGATACCTTTTTCGAAATAGTCCTAAAATCCCTGAAAAGGGTTATGGGCATTGCCCTTTCTCCTCTAATTCTGGAAAGAAGAAAAAAATAACAGAAAACGAACCATCCATCATTGAAATCCTCAACCATCAAATCATAGACTTCTCAATCCAACATGACATTTCCAAAGCAACATAATAGTCTTGCTTGACTGACTTACCACACATCAGCCAATGCTTCTAATATTCAGCTACTTTTTCAGCCCACTCAGTATTACTCCAAAGAACTTTAAAAATCATCAGTGGAAACATGATACTAATCTCACCAACCTATAATGAGCTTGATTGGTTAAAAGTTTATTACTTAGAGAATTATACATTCAAAAACATATGTAAATACTGATTTCACATACAAGAATTTAATTCTTCTTTGAATTACTGGATGATAATCCTTCCTAATTGGTAACTTCCATGTACTCATAAATGTAGTTTTTCTAAACCTGTCAGAAATAACTATGTTCACACCTACAACATATCAGCTGGATTCGAAATAAATTTAGAAGAAATCTCATCAGTGGTGTTGTATGTTGATTTACTTTCACAGAATTATTCAATGAATGTCTAAGGTGTCTTTCCAGACTACCCTCGGGGAAGTAAACTTGTTTCAGATGTGCCAAATTGCTAAGATCTTCTCTGTAAGAAGCATAGCTGTGCTGATGGCTTTTCATTCTTAAAACAACAGCAAGAACTTTAAAAATTACACATCCTTCAATAGCTTAAGCAGAGCTAGAGCAGGAGAACTACAGAGATGCTTAAGAAAACCAATCAAAGATGTTAGAAAATGTGAATGTAATCTAGCCAAGCTTGAAAGAACAAAAAAAAAAATGTCCTATTATTTTTGTTTCCTTCAAAGAAACATATTTAGTCTCAGAATTAATGAAGAGATAAAAATAGGCAGAAAGTATTTTGCAAGTAATAAATTAATTAGTAAGCCTGAAAATAACCTTTTAGTGCCTGAAATTGCTTAAAAAAGATAAATTGCTGATAGTGAAAAATAACTACGAATAGCTTAGAATACTCAGCAAGACAAATTATCTCATTGGTTGGTATCGCCAAAAACCTTCCTCCTTTACCCAGTTAAAACTATACTTGACAAGCTGGTTACTCCCCTTTGGCAGATAAATGCCTCTTTTCACCGTCACATCATGACACCAGAGAAATCATCGTTCTTAGGCTACCCCCATAAAATCTTTCACTGTTATTTACAGAACCTTTGAACCCAGGGATCTTATCACTGCCAGGTTACTGCTATAAAGCACCCCACCACCATTATTTACCCACAAAATGGAGGCATTCTTTGTACCCAGTGGTCTTTACAGCCACTATAAACACCTTGATACTTCAAACCAATCGACAAGCAGTAAGAATAAAGAGTGACAAAGGATAGATGGACTCTGCAGTCCAATCACTGACAGGCCTCTCTAATGCTAGTAGGGCAATAAAATTAACCTATTTCTTTACTACCCACAAGGGGCTAAACACAGAGAGGACAAACAAGGACAGACAAACGGACTAAGTCGATTATAGCGACCCCAATGCGTAACTGGCAATAAAATTAACCTGTTCTATGTTGTAAAGTGGCTGTGATAGGGAGGGCATCCAGTTCTGTAAAAATGAAAGGAATGAACAAATAGAAGATGATGGGTAGGAGGGGGCTTGTTTTATTGCAAACCAAACAGACTCACTATTTGTCTGAAGACAAAATATGGTAGCAGAGGTTCTCTAGACTTTTTAAAGACAAGTTCTCTAGTGCCAGTATCACGATAAAATGTGCCTGGCCCATGCTCTAATGTACTTTGTCAAAAACTGTGATAAAACCAGCAAGGTTGATCTGGGACTAAACAGCATAATGCGTAAGATAATGAAGGATTGCTATAGAAGGTGAGTCAAAGGACGATATTGGATAATGATATGAAGGACAAATGGTTAGCAGTGAGACAGGAGCATGGTTAATAGTTATTTCTTTACTACCCACAAGGGGCTAAACACAGAAGGGACAAACAAGGACCGACAAATGGATTAAGTCGATTACACTGACCCCAGTGCGTAGCTGGTACTTATTTAATCGACCCCGAAAGGATGAAAGGCAAAGTCGACCTCGGTGGAATTTGAACTCAGAACGTAACGGCAGCCGAAATACGGCTACGCATTTCGCCCAGCGTGCTAACGTTTCTGCCAGCTTGCTGCCTTAAATGGTTAATAGTGAAAGGTCACAGATGATGGTGACGTAAAGATCTGTAACAGCTTGTGATGAAGGACAATGGAGAATCAAATCACATCACAGAGGTTACCCATCTAAGAGGGCAGTAATTCTGATTAACAACTGATAGGGCTGGTGGCATGATAAAATATACTTATTATATTCGATACTGCATGTGAAAAACAACATTCGAGCGGGGTCATTGCCAGTGCCACCAGACTGGCTCCCATGCAGGTGGCATGTAAAAAACACCTTTTGAGTGTGGTCGTTGCCAGTACCGCCTGACTGGCCCTCATGCCGTTGGCATGTAAAAGCACCCACTACATTCTTGGAGTGGTTGGCGTTAGGAAGGGCATCCAGCTGTAGAAATCTTGCCAGATCAGATTGGAGCCTGGTGCACCCGTTGGCTCGCCAGACCTCAGTCAAACCGTTCAACCCATGCCAGCATGGAAAGCAGATGTTTAAACGATGATGATGATGATGATAATGCAGATGGGGAACAGGAAGGGCATCCAACCTTAGAAAGTATGTCAAAGCTAGAACAAACAAGAGGCAAACTCTGCAACAAACATCACAGGTTACCTATGTAGGATAATGTACTTCTAGATACAGTGTGAAAAATATGAGGTGGTTATGGTCCGAATGTCTTTTATTATAGGTCTTCTAGACCAGGCCTAACCAGGTGTCAAATAATTAAATTTTGACACAAAGACAGCAATTTTCAGAGAAGGGGTAGGTCGCTTACATTGACTAGTGCCTGACTGGTACTTGATTTTACCAACACTGAAAAGATGAAAGGCAAAGTCGACCTCAAAATTTCAACTCAGAACTTAAGTGTCGAAAGATGCCACTAAGTATTCTTTCCATGTGCTAATGATTCTGCCAGCTCACTGCCTTGCATCCACTAATTAAATAATAACTAAATACAAATGAGTCAATGAGGGACTGTCGCTCAACCCACTAGAAATACCAGTTAAATCTATCCCCTTTTGTTAACAAAGGTACTACTTAAATACAGAGGGCCCGACGCATCTACGTAACCCTAACCCCCTAATGAGTGTGCACTTTAAAAGCATATCGTTATGTAGATGCATCGGGACCTCTGAAGGAAAGTAGTGCCTTAACAAATTTCTATCAAAATGCACCAGCTTTGTTTTAATTAATTTTGAAAATAATGAAAAATTTAATAAAATAACTCATTACTTCGCTAGTGTTTACTCTTTTACTTGTTTCAGTCATTTGACTGTGGCCATGCTGGAGCACCGCCTTTAGTCGAGCAAATCGACCCCGGGACTTATTCTTTGTAAGCCCAGTACTTATTCTATCGGTCTCTTTTGCCGAACCGCTAAGTTACGGGGATGTAAACACACCAGCGTCGGTTGTCAAGCAATGCTAGGGGGACAAACACACACACACAAACACACACATACACATATATACGACAGGCTTCTTTCAGTTTCTGTCTAACAAATCCACTCACAAGGCATTGGTCGGCCCGGGGCTATAGCAGAAGACACTTGCCCAAGATGCCACGCAGTGGGACTGAACCCGGAACCATGTTGTTGGTTAGCAAGCTACTTACCACACAGCCACTCACACTTTTTTTTTAACAATGAAATTTTGATGGAAAGTTTCAATTTAAACCACTCCAAAGCTGGTATTAAAAGAGTTAAAAGTTACTCAACCATTTAAACAAAAAAAATGGGACAAATTATATGGAATATTGTAATTCTAGACATGTTTCGAAAGAGAAAAAAATTATGTGATAGTTGAGGTTGAGTATCAAGTTATAGGATAGACAATGATATATCCTTGCTTTTCCAAAACGATAGGGTTCTGTACCGCCGCATGGCATCTTGGAAAGCTGACTTCTGTGAAACTAAAACCGCGGGATTTCTGAAGAGGAAAAAATTTAATGCGAATTACATGTTTCAGAAGGCGGGATATTATGAAACGATGAAAGATAATGAAAAAAAGGTTAACATTTTTGCTCCCCTGAATCAGGGATATTTGCTCAAAAACTCCGCCCTTTATTTTATCGATTACTAGCAGTATCGCCCGGCGTTGCTCGGGTTTATAAGGGAAATAGCTATATAAGCATTTTTAGAGAGTTATAGCCAAAAAAGAGCAAAAAAATGCATTAAAAATGGAAAAAAAATGATGGTAAATTTTTTTTTAAATCGTTGACTCATCGTAGACATTTTTAGAGAGTTACTTCCCTTATATAATAGCGAAAAAAATGCATTAAAATGGAAAAAAAATGATGGTAAATTTTTTTTTAAATTGTAGACTCATCGTAGACGTTTTTAGAGAGTTACTTCCCTTATATAATAGCGAAAAAATGCATTAAAATGGAAAAAAAATGATGGTAAATTGTTTTTTAAATCGTAGACTCATCGTAGACGCACGCTAATACCCAGAAGGGCTCGATATGAATCACGACTATAAGATACCCGGTTTTGGTTAAACTGCACCGCAAAATGTGGGAGTAGTTAGGAATCTAAATCGTAGGAGACAGACACACAACTTGACTTTTATATATAAAGTACTAGCAGCATCGCCCGGCGTTGCTCGGGTTTGTTTCGACCCTTTAGAATTGGAATTTTTGAAAAGTAAAAATTTTGCATTATGTAGCTTGTTATTCTCTTTAAGTGAACATTTTATTTTTTTGGTTGAAATACACCGACAAATGGCGATACAGCAGTCAAAAAATTCGTAAAAAATAGGGATTTTCATAGAAAAAAAGCACCTTTTTGATGTAAATAATTTTTGGTGTTACCATGGTCCGATTTGGATTTTTTCTTCTACAGAAGGAAGAACAAGCCTTCTTCTATCATAGTCTCAATTTTGGTCAACTTGCGCCGCAGGGTCTCGGAGGAGATAGTGTTAGTTGAAGGCTACCAAACCTGCTATACACAGACAACTTCAGCTTTATATATATATCAGTGCTTTTCAACATTTTTGCTGGAGCAGAACCCCAAGGAAACATTCCACTGGCTCGAGGAACCCCTGTGCAATAATTTAATAGTCTTATGCACACATATCAGGCACAGGAGAATTAAAAATTACTGCCGATTTTAGCAGTTTTGTAACTTCTTGCGGAACCCCTGGACTGTACTGGCGGAACCCTGGTGGAAAACCAGATATCTTTATATATAAAAGTGAAGTTGTGTGTGTGTCTCCTACGATTTAGATTCCTAACTACTCCCACATTTTGCGGTGCAGTTTAACCAAAAGCGGGTATCTTATAGTCGTGATTCATATCGAGCCCTTCTGGGTATTAGCGCGCGTCTACGATGAGTCTACGATTTAAAAAAAAATTTACCATCATTTTTTCCATTTTAATGCATTTTTTTCGCTATTATATAAGGGAAGTAACTCTCTAAAAATGTCTACGATGAGTCAACGATTTAAAAAAAAATTACCATAATTTTTTTTTCCATTTTTAATGCATTTTTTTGCTATTTTGTGGCTATAACTCTAAAAATGCTTATATAGTTATTTCCCTTACAAACCCGAGCAACGCCGGGCGATACTGCTAGTAGAGAGATAAAATTTAGATGAAATGATGGAAGCGAAGTCGATCTCGGCGTAAAAGGCTGTAACTAAATACCACAGACGATGCTTTAACGATTCTGTCAAATAATTATTGTTGTTCTGTGGAGATTGTATTGGAATTATGCAGTGGCAAATAGGTTGTTTTCTACAATTTCTTCCAGTTATTTGATTGAAATGAGAAACAGACGTTCCCTTTCTCGTCGCCATTCCGCAAACAGACGACAACAAAAATAGATCCACCACGAAAATATTTAACCGAGAATCGAAAGAAATCACAACAGACCACCACTGTAGCTTATAAACAACAAATCTTGTACATTGTTATTAATGTTTTCTTGAAATTTAACAGTAAAAAGAAGTGACATTGATTTATCGACGGTCAAATTGTTTATCGTTCGTCGTCCGTACCAGACGAATTGATAGTCTTGTTTTTGTCACCCTTCAGCTTTCCTTTCGGGGAAAGAATAACTTAAGATCTTACCATCTGTTGAAGACTATGTCTGGAAACAGTCGTAGGAGCATCATTTCTATAGCAATATTCAGACATCATGTTCAATACACGACTGACAAATTGTTTCCATCAACTCCAAACATCCTAATGAAGAGTTTTCGTGTCACTTCGCTATTTTACGGAACTTTTAAACAAAAATCTTTCAGACGGGTTTATTTTAGTCTCGATGTTTATAAATATTTACAATTATATAAATAAATGCATTATCACTCAATTTTTCTTTCTCTTGCAATAGGAATAAAAAAAAAATCTTTAATAGGCGCAGGAGTGGCGGTGTGGTAAGTAACTTGCTAACCAACCACATGGTTCCGGGTTCGGTCCCACTGCGTGGCATCTTGGGCAAGTGTCTTCTACTATAGCCCCGGGCCGACCAATGCCTTGTGAGTGGATTTGGTAGACGGAAACTGAAAGAAGCCTGTCGTATATATGTATATATATGTATGTATGTTTGTGTGTCTGTGTTTGTCCCCCTAGCATTGCTTGACAACCGATGCTGGTGTGTTTACGTCCCCGTCACTTAGCGGTTCGGCAAAAGAGACCGATAGAATAAGTACTGGGCTTACAAAGAATAAGTCCCGGGGTCGATTTGCTCGACTAAAGGCGGTGCTCCAGCATGGCCGCAGTCAAATGGCTGAAACAAGTAAAAGAGTAAAAAGAGTAATACCACAGCAAAACTTTCTAAACGTTTTCCCTTACCATTGTTAGTTCGTTCTAAATGCGTTTATGATTACGTAATTAATTGGAATGTTTGAATAATTAAATTTAATTAATTTGACTCGAGAAACATTGCTCCAATTTTTTTGTACGCATTATACTGGTGCTATAAAAATGACGCCCCCGTCATCACTCCATCTGAGTGCCATAATACATTACTTACTCTCTAATGATTGCAGTAAATACGTAGTTTTATATCATAATTCCATTTGCGATTAGTATTAAATCGACCGAAATACTTGCCTGTTACACTGCTTGATCTACCCAAGATAAAAAGAGAATTCCACCTTGTTGATATTTGAACTCTGAACCTAAAAAGCAAATGCATTTCTAAAATTTAGAACCATATGTAAGAGTAAAGACTCCCTTTGATCAAGAATGAACATGGGATTGCATTGAGAAAGTTCCCCTCCAAAGCATAAGTCCAGGGGAAACAAAGGCTGATACAGCTTGGTGCCAGTGACATTGCAATTCATTTCTACAGCTGAGTGAACTGGAACGACATGTAATAAAGTGTCTTGCTCAAGAATACAGCACACAGCCCGGTGTGGGAATTGAACACACGGCCTCACAGTTGTAAGCCCAATGCTCTAACCACTGAGCCATGCACCTTCACTCGAAACCGTTAGTAATAGCTGTGTTTATAATACTTGCAGTAACAGCAGCTATAGTTGTACAAGCGGAATAGTAGCAATGGTAGTAGTAGTAGTAGTAGTAGTAGTAGTAGTAGTGGTGGTGGTGGTGGTGGTGGTGGTGGTGGTGGTGGTGGTGTGGTGGTGGTGGTGGTGGTGGGTGGTGGTGGTGGTGGTGGTGGTGGTGGTGGTAGTAGTAGTAGTAGTAGTAGTAGTAGTTGTTATAGCAGATTGAAATAAAATCACTGTGTTAAACAATCACATACATGTCATTCCTACGGAGCTTGATTCTTACCAACTTATGACGAACGACTGCATTTTTAAAACATTTTGGCTGAATGGAAAGTATTTCTTGAAAAATATGATTGGGAGATAATGTAAGCTGCTACCAACATTATTCTCTCTCTCTCTCTCTCTCTCTGTTTTTTTTTTTTGCAAAATTTCCAGCAGTATTTACCAAATATTTCTCTTTCCCTTTTTCTCTGGAGAGCCATAAATTCTAGTGTCAAAGAGTTCCACTGCCATTCAGCTATGTTTATACATTCACTCGTCTTAAATTCAGCACATTCTTCTTAATGATGTATCCCCATTCATTTGGGTTATGCTCAAGAGGAAGTTTTGTAAATTAACCATGTTGAGATAAAAATGGTACAAAGTGCCTGATAACACCTTTTATAAATGACCACAATAAACATGGTTTGGTGAAGAGGAAAGCAAGCTTATAAACAAGAATTATTAAGCCAGTTTCTTTATAATTTCAGTATGTCTATAAAAACAGTCAAATGATCTTGGTAAAAATCCATTCCAAAATGTCATTTGGAATTCTGTGTTTGTCTCAAAGGCTGTCATTTCCATGTTGAAAAGAATCCAAATAATTCCTACGGAGAAAATTCCATTTCATATCTGTCTTCCCTTATGGCTTGCTCCTGTCGCCATCTGTCATTTATCATATAAAACTGTTGCTTGCTTTGGTTTACATCTAGCCTCAGTCTTCTTGCAAGAATCTGAGAAGTTTTGGTGCTTTCAAACATTCTAACCATTTTTTACAGTTAAAAGTAAGTGAGTGAATATTATTCTTTCGGGAGATGTTAATTTTAATTTCTGGTTGATACAATTATTGGTTAGCAGAATTGTTTGGCAGAATGCATAGCAGTTATAGCTCTAAACATTTTGAGATCAAATCCTTGAGATATTGATCATCATCACTGTCATTGTTTTAGCACAGTGGTCACAAAGTGGACAGTACTGCCCCTCTCTGGGGGTGATGGAAAGAAAAATGGGGCAATTATGGGGTGACCAAAGCAAGACAAACAAAATAAAACACAAACAAAATAAAGGGTTAATTAGGCCAAGTCTATTTGTGAAGTACTGTTGTTTTGAATTTGCTACAGAAAATGTCTATGAGTGGGGTGTAGGGGGCACTAGGGATGTGACCAGAGAACCAGCCTGAAAATGTTTGGGAGCCACTATTTTAACTTAGAAAATTACTATTTGTAAATCTCACAGTGAGAGATATTCAGCAACAGTACTTTGGAGTAAAGATTGTTTGCTAACATAACATGGCAGTCCTGGTTTAGGATGAATGTTGCTGTAATTTAGCCCCAGGAGGCATCGTCTCAAGCTGGTTATACAACATGATCTGTGTCCTTATATTTTCAAACAAGGGAATGCTAAATTCCTTGCAAGAAAACTGAGGCTAGATGTAAACGGTTTTATATCATACGAGGGACGTTCAATAAGTAATGCCTCTGACCCACTTGCAGTTGTTTGATCTAGCTGCAATTTTGCATGTGCAATCATTTATATCTCTATAGAGTAAGTGGCAAATTACAGCTCTGAATTAATTGTGGTTTCTGATTTACAGGTGTTTGTGAAATGGAGCCTGTTGAGTGTCGAGCAGTGATCCGGTTTTTGTATTTGAAAGGACGCAAACCACGGGAGACTTTTGATGAAATGAAAGTAACTTATGGTGATGATGCCCCATCATATGACCTTGTAAAACGCTGGCATCGTGAATTCAAACATAGTCGGAACTCTGTGGAAACAGCTCCCAGATCTGGTCGCCCCCTTCTGCCATTGATGAGGCATCTGTCCGTCAAGTTGAGGCTGCCATTTTGGAAGATCGACGCATAATTATTCGCCAAATAGCCCATGAGGTCAAGATTAGTACCGGGTCTGTGGAAACTATCATTCATGACCATTTGCATATGCAAAAGGTGTCTGCCAGATGGATTTCCAGGTTGCTCACGCCTTTCCAGAAGCAAGAACGTGTCGAATGCTCGAGGGTGAATTTGGAGATGTGCCAAGAAGATGAGTTAAAATTTTTCAAAAGACTGATTACACAGGATGAAACCTGGTTCCATCACGATGATCCAGAGACCAAAGCCCAGTCAATGCAGTGGAAGCACCGTGACTCACCCCCTTCAAAGAAGGCAAGGGTGCAGCCCTCCGCTGGCAAGGTCATGCTCACAGTCTTCTGGGACCAGGACGGAGTAGTGATGACAGATTTCCTGGCAAAGGGTACCACAATTGCAGGAGCCTATTATGCTTCACTTTTGAGAAAAATAAGAGAAGTTATCAAAATCAAGAGGTGGAGCAAGATCAGCAAAGGCATCCTCCTCCTGCAAGATAACGCTCCGGTCCACAACTCGCTTGTCGCCAGATCAGAAGCACAGGCGTATGGCTATGAACTCCTCCCCATCCCCCCTACTTTCCTGACCTTGCACCCTCTGATTTTCACCTCTTCCCAATCATGAAGTTGTTTTTGAAAGGAAAGCGTTTCCCAGATGATGCAGCCTTGATTTCTGAAGTCACGTTGAGGTTGGAGGACCAAGCTGGGTTCTTCTACAAAAACGGTCTCCAGAGCCGCATCAAACGATGGGAGAAATGCGTAACTCTGGATGGTTCCTATGTAAAAAAAGACTAATAACTGTGCCAAGTTTCGTTGCTCTACTGCTATGGGAAGTGTGTCAGGGGCACTACTTATTGAACGCCCCTCGTAATTATGATATAACGAATAAGTTTTGGGGTCGATTTGTTCAACTAAAGGTGGTGCTCCAGCATGGCCATAGTCAAATGACTGAAACAAGTAAAAGAATTAAAGAATATGTGTGTATGCATGTATGCGTGTGTGTGTGTTTGTGTGCACCCTTGTCAAGACATCACATGACAGTTGTAAATGAGTATCACCATCACACAAGCAGGGTTGCTAGTTTCCCGTCTTCCATGAAAGAAAAATTTCTTGCTATGGAAAAAATTTTTTCCTCTTGGAATCAAGGAAAGATCAGTGGCAGCAAAGGTACCAGGCCATGGAGAATCTGTCGCAACAAATTTCATCTGATCCTTGCAAGCTTAGAAAAGTTGATGTTAGAAATGACAAAGATGACGATACCAGTATTAGAAACCATTTTTATTTTGTAATCTGCTTTTCTGTAGCAAAATAAGCAGTCTTTAAAAATGACCTCTTTTTCGCTTTCGGGGGAGGGTAACATCTTCAGAAAATGTTGGTTATATTTAGCAAGCATAAACTATGTTTTTTGATTTAAACAGACAGCTATTATAGACTGCAAAAAAATACCTACTGTGTGATCTAATACCAATTCTATCTATTAGCTTTACACATTAATTACGAAAACAGAAAAAGGAAAAATTTTAAACAATCTTCAAGTGAAAGATTGTGTTAAACAATTATGTTGCCAAATTAGAAATTGGTTTATAATTCTGGAACACATTTTACATTGTCTCTTCCTTATTTGTTTGTCTAAAACAGCAGAAAAGTTACATTTCAGATATTCTCAGTAGATTCCCTTTTCTAGTAAGTTTGTTAATTCAGTCTGACTTACATAGAACCATTGCATTCATAGAATCGACAAGAGTAATGGGAATAGTAATTTTAATAGAAATTTTAGTGACTTCATAGGATAAAAAGCAAATCTGCTTCTGAAGGGAGATTGAACTTAGGACACCAAGAGATTCTGCAAAGCATTTTAGTCCAGTATTCTATTGTTTTTGCTACTAAACTAACTTTTATACTAGCAGCTTCCAGTTTAATCGTGAAAGGGTCGTGGAGATAAATCTTTTAGTTTTGAAATTATTTTATAAAATGCATATATATATATATAATATATATATATATCGTTGCCATTGTGATACTCTGTTGGTTATGACGATGAGGGTTCCAGTTGAACTGATCAATGGAACAGCCTGCTTGTGAAATTAATGTGCAAGTGGCTGAGCACTCCACAGACAGGTGTACCATTAACGTAGTTCTCGGGGAGATTCAGCGGACACAGTGTGACAAGGCTGGCCTTTTGAAATACATGTACAACAGAAACAGGAAGAAAGAGTGAGAAAAGGCTGTGGTGAAAGAGTACAGCAGTGTTTGCCACCAGACTCTGCTAGAGCCTTGTGAAGCTTTAGATGTTTCTGCTCAATAAACACTCACAACGCCTGGTCTGGGAATCGAAACCACAATCCTATAACTGCAAGTCCGCTGCCCTAACCACTGGGTCATTGCGCCTTCGCATACATACATACATATATATATTTTTAGCCCCAGGAAGACATCTCCAGCTGGCCAACGACACACAGTCCATGTCCAATTAGTATTTGTGAGGGAGGTCATTGTTCCCATCTCTAGCCTTATGTGATACACACAGACCCGGGCTTCTGAGTAGCCACCTGTCTTCACTGTGAGTCAATCACTGGCTAGTGATGAGTTGACAGATATATTTTACAATTCTGTACTGTTACTGTTTATCTCTTGCTCAGAGATTTAATATAAGAAATCTCTCTCTTTATATATATATATATATATCATCATCATCATCATCATCATCATTTAACATCCATTGTCCTATACAAAGAATATTGAACATTACATTTAATACTCAACTGCAAAGTAACTATATAAACCGTGGTTTATATATGTTTATTTATTATAATGATAAGATGAGAAAATAGAGAGGTAAGAGGTAATTAATAAATTATTATTTCTTAATTTAAAAAATTGCCAAGCATTCCTTACAGCTGTTTCAAACATCCCTTACAGCTGTAAGGGATGTTTGTCAGATTTTAATTAATAAATAATAATTTATTAATTACCTCTCTATTTTCTCATCTAATATTATTTTCTCTCCTTGTTTCTTTCTGTGTTCCTTTCTGTAGAAGAGCGTAGACTCGAAACGTTAAAGACTTTTTCACCTCCTGAGCATTATACTAATACATCTGTTTCTTGTCTACACCACCTTTCTTCGTCTTTTGTTTTATTTTGTTTTTTTGTTAATTCTCCCCCTATATATATATATATATATATATATATTAGGAAGGGCATCCAGCCGTAGAAACACTGCCAGATCTGACTAGGCCTGATGAAGCCTTCCGGCTTCACAGACCCCAGTTGAACCGTCCAACCCATGCTAGCATGGAAAACGGATGCTAAACGATGATGATGATGATGATGATGATGATGATGATGATGATGATGATGATGATGATGATGATGAGATATATATATATATATATATATATATATATATACCCATATATATACACACACACACACCACACACACACACACACACACATATATACATACATATATATATATATAATAATATATATATATATATATATATATATATATATAATATATATATATATATATATATATATATATATATATATAAGGCACGGTGTGTGTGTAAGAAGTTTGCTTCTTAACTACATGGTTCCAAGTTCAGTTCCACTGTGCAGCACTCTGGGCAAGTGTCTTCTACTGCAGCCTTGACCAACCAAAGCCTTATTTTGAGATTTGGTAGACAGAAACTAAAAGAAGCCTGTTGCGTGTATGTGTATGTGTGTGTCTCCTACAACTGGTGTTGGTGTGTTTATGTCCCTGTAACTTTGCAAAAATGAATGCTAAATTAAATACCAGGTTTAAGAAAATAAGTACAAGGGTTAATACTTGACTAAAATTCTTGAAGGCGGTGCCCCAGCATGGTTGCAGTTTAATGACTGAAACAAGAAAAAATTATATATATATGTGTGTATATATGTGTTATATATATGTGTATATATATATATATATATATATGTGTGTGTGTGTGTGTGTGTTGTATACACACATACATACATACATACATATATATATATATATATATATATATATATATGTATATATTTTACTCTTACTATTAGATTAGAGAAAAAATGTCAAATAGTTTTTACAATAAAGACAAGCGTATCATATCATCAGAAATAAAGAATACTTCATTCACATTATTTGTATGAATTTTTCTTATAAAATCATGTTTTTTTTTAATAATTTGTTTTTGTTCCAGATTTATTGTTTGGGTGTGGACTATTAATCTCTACTTTTGTTTCACCTCTGTTGGAAACATGTCAAATTTTACAAGGAAAAAAGATTGAGTACAACTATTTTTCGCTTTTTTCTTTTACTTAAACAATTATATAATTTATATTAAGTTCATTGAAAAGAAAAATAACAAACTTCTTGAAAGATTAAATGTCTGTAGTTCTAAGATGAGTTGTTAAGATTATAATTTTCTGGACTGTTAACCTAATTTTTAGCGCCTATTTACGCTACACTTGTCATCAGGTGTCCTATTTCTAAATTTGTACATATGTCTGCTTAACAAGTTCTGTTCTCAGCTTAGGGCTCTGGGTTCAATCCTACTGCATGGTACCTTGGGACAGTGTCTTTTACTATATCCTTGGGTTAACCAAAATCTTAGAGCAAATTTGGTAGACAGAAACTGGAAGAATCTTGTCCTATAATACATGTATATCATCATCATCATCATTATTTAATGACTGTCTTCCATACTAGCAAAGGTTGGATGGTTTGACAAGAGCTGGCAAGGCAGAGGACTGCATCAAGTAGAATATATATATATCACCGTGAGCACCATGACTGACCAGGCTATCAGATGTTGCTGCACATCGCTGGTCACAATGCGCTTCGCATTGTTTTAGCCTTCAAATGACGCCACCCTGCTGGCTAAGTGAGCAGGCCAACAGAAGAAAGAGTGAGAGAAAGTTGTGGCGAAAGAGTACAGCAGGGATCGCCACCACGCCCTGCTGGAGCCTCATGGAGCTTTAGGTGTTTTCGCTCAATAAACACTCACAACACCCGGTCTGGGAATCAAAACCATCATCCTAAGACCGCGAGTCCGCTGCCCTAACCACTGGGCTATTGCACCTCTTTATATATATATATATATGTGTGTGTGAGTGTGTGTGTGCTCGTGTGTGTAGGTATGTATATATGTACATGTGTATGGTTGCATATATATGTGGGTGTACATGTATGTATTTCACGTGAGTGTGAGTGAGCATAAACATATAGACACATGTACGTTGATGTGTATGTACGTACATATGCACATACGCGATTTCTAATGAACACTTTTACCTTTTTACATTTTTACTTTCTCCCCTTCAGTTTTTTTTCCCCTTATTTAATGGTCTTTCTAATAGCTCTTTTGTCTTAATAAGGGTCAATTACATAGTAATTTCCCTTTGTTTAACGGTCATTTTCATAGCATTTTTTGATTGCCTCGATAACTGATGAGATGCTGGAGCAGATTTCCACCCCGACATCCGAAACTCGGAGTTTTATTATGGCAACCGAATAACTGTCAATATTTATTTACCACATATATATATATATATATATATATATATATATATATATATATATATATATATAGAGAGAGAGAGAGAGAGAGAGATTTAAGCAGAGATGAAAAGGCAAACTGTTTAGCAAGTTTTGACAAGGCTATTTAATTTAGTTATATAATATAAAGGCTTACATAGTCTTTAACAGCTGTTTCTAGAATATCCCAGCCATTGAAACATCGTGCTGAGTGAGAATTCCGAAGCTGAGTATTCTGTCATCAGAGAGAAATAGGTTAAACATATGTAACATCATCGTTTAACATCCACTTTCCATGCTAGCATGGGTTGGACGATTTTGACTGAGGTCTGGCGAACCAGATGGCTGCACCAGGCTCCAGTCTGATCTGGCAATGTTTCTGCAGCTGGATGCCCTTCCTAATGCCAACCACTTCGAGAGTGTAGTGGGTGCTTTTTATGTGCCAGTCAAGTGGTACTGGCAATGACCTCGCTCGAATCTTTTTACACATGCCACTGGCACAGGTGCCAGTAAGGCGATGCTGGTAACGATCACGCTCAAATGGTGCCTTTTATGTGCCACGGCATGGAGGGGGGGTGGGAATATTCCTCATCATCTAACCACTTTCAATTGCATTTCAAACCGGAAGTTTAGTGGCATACCAATTTGAGCACTCCTAGTGCATACTTATTAGTTTAAGTCACTCTGACGAAAATTCCTTGTATCTGATTTATGTACATACATACATACATACATGCGTACATGCGTACATACATACATACATACATACATACATATATACATACATACGTACATATATATATATATATATATATAATTATATATATAAATGACCATCCCGGAATACAACTATATATATATATATTGTTGTATTTTGGGATGGTCATTTTTTCTTTATTTTTTTTGCCAAATAAACACACACACTACATATTTGTTCTTCACTTCATTTATTTCTCTTCTTTTTTTAACTCATGTCCATTGTCTGGAAATCTTTCATCACACATCTGTGACCTCTTTAGCAACACTTTTTGTTTTCATGTGTGCTCTTGCTCCACTTACTCCATTATAAGCTATTCACCTCAAGACCATGACTTCTATACCTAGTGGTGCATTATGTCTTTGAAGAAGATACTTTATTTTATATATATATATATATATATATATATATCATCGTCATCATCATTTAATGTCTGCTTTCTATGCTGGCATGGGCTGGACAGTTTGACTGAGGACTGGCAAGCCAGTAGGCTGCACCAGGCTCCAATCTGATCTGGCAAGGTTTCTATAGCTGGATGCCCTTCCTAATGCCAACCACACCAACAATGTAACAGATGCTTTTTACGTTCCACTGGCACAGGACCCAGTCAGGTGACACTGGCATCAACCATTCTCAAATGGTGGCTTTTACGTGCCACTGGTACTGGAGCCAGTCAGGGAGCATTGGCATCAACCACACTTGAATGATGCTTTTTACGTGCCACTGGCATGGAAACCAGTCTAGTGGCACTGGCATCAACTATGCTTGAATGGTGCTTTTTGTGTGCTACCAGCATGGGTGCCAGTCAGGCAGTACTGGCATTGGTCACCACAATGATTTCCCCTGACTCAACAGGTCTTCTCAATAACAGCATATTGCCCGATGATGATGATTCTTATGTGTTTGCATGTTTGCGTGTGCTGTGTGCCCCTGTGTCTTGTTATCACATGATGGCTGTAAATGAGAATCACCATCATACAAGCGATGTTGTTTCTTTCCAGTCTCTTACAAAAAAACATCTCTGACCATGGGGAAATATTACCTTGCCCAGAAACAGTTGAGGGTTAGTGGAAGGGTATATGACTACAGAAAATGTGCCTCAACAAATTCTGTCTGATTCATGTACGAATTGGAAAATGGATATTAATATTAATATTAATATTATTATTATTACTATTATTATTATTATCATTATGATAATGAAGGTGGTGAGCTGGCAGAATCGTTAGCACATTGGATGAAATGCTTAACGATATTTTGCCCATCATTATGTTCTGAGTTCAAATTCCACTGAGGTTGACTTTGCCTTTCATCCTTTTGGAGTCGATAAATCAAGTAAAAACGAAACATTGGGGTCGATGAAATCAACTTATCCCCTTCCCCAAAATCAGTCTCTTGTGGGCAAAATTTGAAGCCACTATTATGCTGATGATGATGATGAACGAATGAATGAATGAATGAAAAAATGGAGATAGATTTGATCGACACTGATAAGAGAGGAATTTGGCCAAAATGACTGTCATCAATGTCTGAAAGTCCCAAGACTCATGGAGAAAATTTCAGCCATGAAAACTGCAGAAACAATCAGCTGGAATCTTGATCTTTTATCTTTGACTTGTTTCATTCATTAAAGAGTGGCCATGCTGGTGCACCACAGGATTTAGTTAAACAAATTGCACCCCCACTCCCCTCTAGCACATTTTAAAGTCTGGTTATTATTATATCAGTTTCTGAACTGCTAAGTTATACTCTTTTACACTTTACTTGTTTCAGTCATTTGACTGTGGCCATGCTGAGCAACGCCTTTAGTCGAGCAATCGACCCGGGACTTATTCTTTGTAAGCCCAGTACTTTTTTTCTATCGGTCTCTTTGCCGAACCGCTAAGTGATGGGGACGTAAACACACACCAGCATCAGTTGTCAAGCAATGCTAGGGGGACAAACGCAGACACACAAACACATACACACACATATATATATATATACATATATACGATAGGCTTCTTTCAGTTTCCTTCTACCAAATCTATTCACAAGGCATTGGTCGGCCCGGGGCTATAGCAGAAGACACTTGCCCAAGATGTCATGCAGTGGGACTGAACCCGGAACCATGTGGTTGGTAAACAAGCTACTTACCACACAGCCACTCCTGCACCTATATATATATATGTATATGGGTAATATACAAACATAGAATGTATCTATAGAACATGACTGGGTAGGTATATTGTATATATATATATATATAAATATATATATATCCCACGCACTATTAGCTGGTCCCTCAACCCTTTTATCAACCCTATTATCTCCCCTTATTCGCTCTCGCGTCTCATGTTTGATCTTTGACCTCTGGCCGAAATCAGATCGCCATGTGATTCGTTAGCTACTGCACGCATTTTTTTCTCTCCTTCTTTAGGTGTTTTTCTCTCTCTGTGTATCCTTCGGTTGAAGAGCGTAGCTCGAAACGTTAAGACTTGTTTTATTATATTTCCTGAGCGCCATACTAATACAATTTGTTTGTTTTCCACCTGCCTTCGTCTTTTGTTTATTTTCATAAAGCTTCCCGTTATATATATATATATATATATATTATATATAATATATATATGTTTATAAATAAGGATAATATCGATATTAAATATCGGTATTATCAAGTGGCCAGCATAGGAATAAATACCATACAAAGGTAATAATTTTTTCAACTAAAAATAAGGGTGTCTAAGAGGACACCACCATGCCGAAATAGCAGTCAAATCCCTGATTCTAAGAACCACCATAAATGTTCATAAATTTCATTTGACTGCTAGTTCGGCATAGTGGTGTCTCTCAGACACCTTATTTTTTAGTTATATAGTATAATATAATATATATATATATATATATATACTCTTTACTCTCTCTCTTTTACTTGTTTTCAGTCATTGACTGCAGCCATGCTGGAGCACCGCCTTTAATTGAGCAACTCAACCCCGGGACTTATTCTTTTGTAAGCCCCAGTACTTATTTATCGGTCTCTTTTGCGAACCGCTAAGTAACGGGGACATAAACACACAGCATCGGTTGTTCAAGCAATGTTAGGGGGACATTACACAGACACACAAACACACACATACATTATATACATATTACGACAGGCTTCTTTCAGTTTCCGTCTACCAAATCCACTCACTTCTGCTATAGCAGAAGACAATTGCCCAAGATGCCACGCAGTGGACTGAACCCGGGAACAATATGGTTGGTAAACAAGCTACTTACCACACAGCCACTCCTGCACCTATATATATATATATGTATATTGGGTAATATACAAACATATCTATATGATTAAAACCTGGGCAAATAGATATATCTGTCAGGCAATACGCAGTCATTTCCATGTCAAAGCTGAAAATAAATGGTTTGAGCAAATAGCAACTTTAGTATGTGACAATGAACGACTTACTCTTTTACCCTTTTATTTGTTTCAGTTATTTGACAGCGGCCATGCTGGAGCACCGCCTTTTAGTCGAGCAAATCGACCCCAGGACTTATTCTTTGTAAGCCTAGTACTTATTCTATCAGTCTCTTTTGCCGAACCGCTAAGTTACGGGGGACATAAACACACCAGTGTCGGTTGTCAAGCGATGTTGGGGGGACAAACACAGACACACAAACACACACACACACACACACACACACACACACACACACACACACATATATACATATACAACGGGCTTCTTTCAGTTTCCATCTACTAAATCCACTCACAAGGCTTTGGTCGGCTCGAGGCTACAGTAGAAGACACTTGCCCATGGTGCCACGCAGTGGGACTGAACCTGGAACCATGTGGTTGGTAAGCAAGCTACTTACCACACAGCCACTCCTGCGACTTAGTTATTCTACTTTGGGACAAATCTGTTCAGACTGACAAGAACAAAACGAACCACTGAGATCATTATTATCATCATTATCAACATCCAATGTCTGTTTTCCATGCTGGTATGGGTTGGATGGTTTGACCGTAGATCGGACTGTTTGACGGGTGCTGGCAGGGCCAGGAGCCACACCAGATTCCATAGTCTGTTCTCGCTTGGCTTCTACAGCTGGATGCCTTTCCTTTCACCTCATCCCATGTCTTCCTGGGTCTACCTCAACCCTGGATTCCTTTAACTGTTTGGAAGTGGCACTTCTTCACACATCTCTCCTCATCCATCCATAGTACATGCCCATACCAGCGCAGACGTCTCTCTTGCACGCCACATCCAATGCTTCTTATGTCCAGCTCTCAGGGCACTTACACTCTGCCGTGTGTGCACACTGACACTACACACCCAGCGGATCATGCTAGCTTCATTTCTTTCAAGCCTACCCATGCCCTCTGCAGTCACAGCCCATGTTTCTCTACCGTGAAGCATGGCAGTTCGCACATTTGCGTCGTACAATCTACCTTTCACTCTGAGCGAGAGACATATAGATATAGATATAGATCGGCAGATGCCAGGACCCCTGGACTGGTGGTATGTAAAAAGCACTATCCGAATCGTGGCCGATGCCAGCACCGCCTCGACTGGCTTCTGTGCCGGTGGCATGTAAATTGCACCAATCCGACCATGGCCGTTGCCAGCCTCACCTGGCACCTGTGCAGGTGGCACGTAAAAAGCACCCACTACACTCACGGAGTGGTTGGCATTAGGAAGGGCATCCAGCTGCAGAAACATTGCCAGATAAGACTGGAGCCTGGTGCAGCCTTCTGACTTCCCAGATCCCCGGTCGAACCGTCCAACCCATGCTAGCATGGAGAACGGACGTTAAACGATGATGATGATGATGATGGCTATATATGCATTTTTTCTCAGTGTGTGGCCTGTCAGATATTTATATGTCTCTCCTTGATTCTGTAAGCGATAGACCAATCCAGCTCTTAAAGGCCCAACTCACCAAGTCTAAATATTACATTGGCCATCAGACACTATAAGTAGGTGAAAAAACTAAGCTATTATAAATATGTATGGTAGGAATGGTCACTGATGATGATTGATGAAGTTCTATGTTAGGACACTGGTAAGTAGTTATAGAAGACTAAGGAATTGGTAACATTAAGTCTCAAGATGATGGGCCACCTGATCATCATGTCAGAAGAAGGAAGCCAGTGATTTACTGTGCTGCAGATCTATCCAACCCATGCTACATTGCAAAAAACACAGAATGGCAATTATGATGATGACAGCAGCAAATGGCAGTTGTGATGACATTTACAAATACACCAAACACACACACACACACATTATATATAATATATATATATATATTATATTATATATATATATATATATAAACAAACATACATGCATACAAATGCAGAATATGTAGATATAAACACACACAGATGTATATTACACATACCTGCATCTACACACATTTTTATGCAAATAAATATATATGCACATGAAATGCATTTATCAATATATATATGTGTGTGTATATATATATATATATGTGTGTGTGTGTGTGTGTGTGTGTATATATATATATATATATATGTATATATATACAGTAAAAAATAAATATGTATATATCTATATATGTATGTATGTGTGTGTGTATGTGACTATGCGCACATACATGCATACAACAGACACATGCGCATACATACAGTTATATTCATGCCAAAGTAATATCCATATGCAACATGTAAGTATACACAAGCATGCATAATTGTAAATAGAGATATAGGTGTGTGTATATAAATATAGCAAGAACTGACATTTTCACAAAGTTTCTTATCAATACACAGATGTGAATAACGCACTTTTTCTTCTTGTTTCTATCTTTTTCCTTACATAAAAGACACGGCTAAACAGACCCACAATTAAGACAAACATACAGAGAAACACGTCCTAAAACAAAAACTAAAAAAATAATAATAAGGATAATAATAATAATAATAATAATAAAAACCCCAGCAAATATGCTCACTAATAAATATACACTTGTACATAATCCAGATATCTGTTTATAAATAAACACAAGCTTTATATTCACATGAAAGTTACACCTAGCTACCGTAACCTTGGAACTCTGTACTTTGGTTTCAAGTTGTGGATAATAAAACATATATATAGATAATATATATAATATATATATATATATATATATATATATATTATATTATATATAGATAATATACACACACACACACCACATATATATACATACATATAAAGATATATACATACATATACATTTATAATTATATATATGCATATAAATATATATTATATATATATATCTATATATTTATATATATATGAATATATACTAATTATATACATATAAATTATATACTATATATATAATATATATATATAATAATAGATATATATATATATATATATATATATACTATATTATTATATAGATGAATATATTCATATAAATATATATTATATATATATATATATACATATATATATATATTTATACATATAAATATATATATATGTATGTATATATATATCTTATAAATATATGATTTTTAAAAAAGAAAATACCTAAGCATATTCTCCCAGAGACCGCTTCTAGTTCTCTCACCAACAGCTAACAACTGAAATTCTGCAGCTTTGAACATTTATGTTGCCCTCCCCCTGTCCCCTCAATCTCTTTAACCTTTATTTTTCTTGTCATATTTTCAGTTCAAAAGAATAATTTTGTTTATTTGTAAACTTCGTGTGACCCAAGTCATTATTTTTTATTTTCATACCTGGCATATGCGAATGTACATGGCCCAGCGGTTAGGTTGTTGCACGCATGATCATAAGTTCGTATTTTCAATTCCTGGACTCAGCAGTGCATTGGTGTTCTTGAGCAAAACACTTCATTTCATATTGTCCCAGTCTGCTCAGCTACAAATGAGTAATCCTGTGGTGAACAGACATGTGTGTGTGTGTGTGTATATTCTACCAGTTCACCATCTTAACAACAATCATTTAATGATCCATGATTCATAATGGTAGATTAATTAAAAACACGGAACCGATGGCATCGTGAATACAGAGAAATATTCTTCCATTCTGTAAAATGGTTAATTTTGCACTGTATTACGAGGGAGTGTAAGCCATTTTACAATACTCTCCACAAACTTCATTCCTAATTAGTAAATCTTTACGATGCATGACTTACAAAGATGTCGGTTAAGAATTATGAAATATGGAATGTGAAAATGAATGAGTTGGAAACTATTCAGACAAAATTGAATATGATCTGTGGGATGTATAATAAATTTGAAAAGCTGACTGTTTGTATACTATCTGAGATAACAGCAAGGATGAGAAAATAATCTTTTTTTTATTTCATATTTCAGATGTTGGTTAGGAGAGAAAAAATCCAGGTGTTATGGAGAAGTTCTGTAAAGGAATGATAAGGAAAGTAGAATGAAGTGGTAGCTAATGGTTGATGGTTAGCTAGCATATGTAAAAAAATAATATTGTGGTTTATCTGAAAGGACTAAAGCTCTGAATATTTGAATGTTTCATCTACATTTCCATATGTTTATATTTTGTCTTACCTACTTTCAGGCACAGGGGGTAAATTTTTTGTTTTTGACCAAAAAAATATTATCTGTTTCAGAAAATGTTCAACTCTTATTAGGCTACAGAACCCTTAGTTACAGAAAAAAAAAATGTTTTACTTGTAGACAAATTACAGAAAAATAAACATATTTTCATGGTGTCATCATCGTAGTTTTAACACCCACCTTTTCCATGCTTACCTGTGTCAGACAGAGCTTACTTAGGCAGATTTTCAATAGTCAGATGCTCTTCCTGTTACCAACCCTTAACTGTTACCAAACAAGGTAATATTTTACCCATGGCTGGACATGTTTTGGGAGAATAATGGAAATGAATGACATGGCTTGTATGACAATGACACTCATTTACAGCTGGCTGTGGTTCCGGGTTCAGTCCCACTGCGTGGCTCCTTGGGCAAGTGTCTTCTGCTATAGTCCCGGGCCGACCAATGCCTTGTGAGTGGATTTGGTAGGCGGAAACTGAAAGAAGCCCATTGTATATATGTATATATATATATGTGTGTGCGTGTATGTTTGTGTGTCTGTGTTTGTCCCCCTAGCATTGCTTGACAACTGATGCTGGTGTGTTTACGTCCCCGTTACTTAGCGGTTCGGCAAAAGAGACCGATAGAATAAGTACTGGGCTTACAAAAGAATAAGTCCCGGGGTTGAGTTGCTCGATTAAAGGTGGTGCTCCAGCATGGCCGCAGTCAAATGACTGAAACAAGTAAAAGAGTAAAAGAGAATATGGTGCCAAGACAAATAAACACCAACATACCCAGTCACACACACACACTTATACATCCATCATTATCATCATCATTACTATTTAATGCCCATTTCCCAAACTGACGTGGGATGGATGGTCGACAGGATCCAGCAAGCTACAGGGCATGGCTGTCTGGTAAGAAGGTTGCTTTCCAAACATATGGTTCCGGGTTCAGTCCCACCGCATGGCATCTTGGGCAAGCCTTGTGAGTAGATTTGATAGAGAGAAACTGAAAGTAGCCCATCATATATATACATCATCATCATCATCATATATATATAAAGTTAATCCAAACATGAAAACACCAAGAGAAAACACAACAACGCGAGGACGCGGAACAAATATAGAATTATTGGATGCTCAGGAAGGAAGGGAAGAAGGAGGGTTTTACGTTTCGAGCAGAGCTCTTCGTTAGAAACATAGGAAAAGGAAAGATCCAGAGAAGGGAAGACCGAAGAAAAATATGTATATATATGTATGCGTGTATATATATGTGTGTGTTTGTGTGTCTGCGTTTGTCCCTCTACCATAGCTTGACAACCGATGTTGGTGTGCTTACGTTCGGCAAAAAGGAAACCAATAGAATAAGTACCGGGCTTACAAAGAATAAATCCTGAGGTCAATTTCTTCGACTCAAGATGGTGCTCCAGCATGACCACACTCAAATGACTGAAACCAGTAAAAGAATAAAAGAATATTTCATTTATGCTTCTAACTCCCAACCCACTCTGGTTCGCAGATCACTCTCATGTCTTTCAAAATTGTTGCCATTTCTCTACAAGGTCACGACAGTGACAGTAATATAGCGTTAGTAGTAGTAGTAGTAATAGTAGTAGCAGCAGTAATTGTGATGATGACTGTTGTGATGGCGCTCAGGTATGGAGCAGGGGCGGGCTGAGACTGGAATATCTATAGCAGGAGTCAGAGAGAAGAAAGCAAGGAGTGGTAATTTCTTCCATACAATCTCCGTGAATCTCTGCTTCAATAACTATAGTCTTACAAGAACGTCTGGATTATAAATCAAATGTACAATGAGTAGGGGTTCCTGTCTTTGTGGCCCCGGCTGTTGAGAAAGCTGCACCAGACAAAAGAACAGGGTGGTGGGGTGGGGATGGTGGGTGCTGGTGTGCCCCCCCACCCCACCCCACCGCCGCCCAGACTTGCATCAGATAACATGACAAGTGTTTGGCAAGACAGCACTCTGTGCTTTGTGTGTGTGTGTGTGAGTGTATATGTTTGTATGTATGTCTTTGTGTATATATGTATGCTTAAATTTGTGTATTGTATATATGTTTATATATATATAAATATATGTATATGTGTGTGTGTGTGTATATATATATATATTATTATATATATATATATATATATATATATATATGTATATATTTTATATATACACACACACACACACATAATATATATATATACATATATTTATATATATAACCACATATATGTATGTATATGTGTTATATATATATATATACACACATATACATTTGTATGCATGTATTTATGTGTGTGAATATGTGTGAGTATGTGTGTATACAGACATACATAAATATATATATGTATAATGCATGTGTGTATGTGTTTGTATGTGTGTATATATATAGTATGTGTATGTTATATATATATATATATTTACAACACACACAAATATTATATATATATATATATATATATCATACATACATATATGTGTATATATATAGAATATTATATATATATATATATATATATATATATTAATATATACACCACACACACATACACATACATTCATACTAAATGTGTAAATTAAAAGAAAAAGAGAGAGAAGAGTGAGGAGACACATGTTTGACATGTTTGATTTCCAACCATGTAGCTTGTTTGATTATTCTTTTGATTGTTATCACCATGCACATGTCTTGTGTGTGTGTGTGTATGTGTGATATGTAGTCTGTACTTGTATATTGTGCGTGGTCTCTCTCTTTACTCTTTACTCTTTTACTTGATTCAGTCATTTGACTGCGGCCATGATGGAGCACCGCCTTTAGCCGAGCAACTCGACCCCGGGACTTATTCTTTTGTAAGCCCAGTACTTATTCTATCGGTCTCTTTTGCCGAACCGCTAAGTGACGGGGACGTAAACACACCAGCATCGGTTTGTCAAGCAATGCTAGGGGGACAAATACACACAAACATATACACACACATACATATATATAATATATATATATATAATATATTATATATATTATATATATACATATATACGACAGGCTTCTTTCAGTTTCCGTCTACCAAATCCACTCACAAGGCATTGGTCGGCCCGGGGCTATAGCAGAAGACACTTGCCCAAGATGCCACGCAGTGGGATTGAACCCAGAACCATGTGGCTGGTAAACAAGCTACTTACCACACAGCCACTCCTCCTTGCAAGTGTATTTTATAGAGGTTTCAGTTTTCTTTGGCTTCATTTTGCTGAAGTTTTTTTTTTTATAAAAGATTATTTCTAGACACTTAGAGTTCCTTACAAGGGAGATAATCATTTCTTTGTAATATTTGGTGGGATTAGGTAGCAAGCTGGCAGAAATGTTGGCATGCTGGGCAAAATGCTTAATGGTATTTTGTCTGCCGTTACGTTCTGAGTTCAACTTCCGCCAAGGTCAACTTTGCCTTTCATCCCTTTCGAGGTCAATAAATTAAGTACCAGTTATGCACTAGGTCGATGTAATCGACTTAATCCGTTTGTCTGTCCTTGTTTGTCTCCTCTGTGTTTAGCCCCTTGTGTGTAGTAAAGAAATAGGTATTTTGTATGTCTTTACGTTCTGAGTTCAAATTCTGCGGAGGTTGACTTTGCCTTTCACCCTTTTGGGGTTGATAAATTAAGTACCAGTTGCATAATTGTCGATCTAATTGTCTGCCCCCTCCCCCAAAATTTCGGGCCTGGTGCCTAGAGTAGAAAAGAATATTTTGTGGGATTAAATGCTGGAATATGAAACAAATAATAAGAAAAAAGATATATAGGCTACATATCTTTTAATCTTTTACTTGTATCAGTCATATGACTGTAGCCATGCTGGAGCACCACCTTGAAAAATTTTAGTTGTGGGAATTGACTCCAATATTTATTTTGTTTAAGCCTAGTACTTATTCTGTTGGTATCTTTTGCTGAACCACTAAGTTATGGGGATGTAAACACACCAACGCTGGTTGTCATGTGGTGGTGAGGGAGAAACACAGACACACACACACACACTCATACACACACACATGATGAGTTTCTTTCAGTTTCCACCTACCAAATCCACTCACAAGGCTTTGGTCAGCCTGAGGCTACAGCAGAAGACACCTACCCAAGGTGCCATGTAGTGGGACTGAACCCAGAACCATATGTT
>NC_043001.1:15421132-15451132 GCF_006345805.1 Octopus sinensis
CATATATACGACAGGCTTCTTTCAGTTTCCGTCTACCAAATCCACTCACAAGGCTTGGTCGGCCCGAGGCTATAATAGAAGATACTTGCCCAAGGTGTCACGCAGTGGGACTGAACCCGGAACCATGTGGTTTACTACACAGCCACTCCTGCGCCTACACTGATTATTTATATGCACATATATATGTGAGTACATTCTTTTGTACTCTGGGCACAAGGCCCGAAATTCTGGGGCAGGGAGCCAGTGGTTTAGATTGATCCCAGTACGCAACTGGTACTTATACTATCGACTCCGGAATGATGAAAAGCAAAGTCGACCTCTGCGGAATTTTAACTAAGATGGTAAAGAGAGAGAAGAAATACTGCTAAGCATATCGCCCGGTGTGCTAACGTTTCTTATTTCTTTACTGCCCACAAGGGGCTAAACATAGAGGGAACAAACAAGGACAGACAAAGGGATTAAGTCGATCACATTGACCCTAGTGCGTAACTGGTACTTATTCAATCGACCCCGAAAGGATGAAAGCAAAGTCGACCTCGGCGGAATTTGAACTCAGAACGTAACGGCAGACGAAATACCGCTAAGCATATTGCCCGGCGTGCTAACGTTTCTCCAATATATGTGAATACATGTGGGTCTACTGGTACTCCGTCGGTTACGATGACGAGTTTTCCAGCTGATCCGATGAACGGAACAGCCTGCTCGCGGAATTAACATGCAAATGGCTGAGTGCGCTACAGACACGCGTACTGAACCCAAACCCACGGGTTTGCAAAGTGAATTTCATATCCTCACAGACATGTCTGCACTTACACACAAACACACGCATTCATTTATATTTGTGCTTATATATATACACATACATACATACGCACATACATACATACATACACACACACATACATACATACGCACATACATACATACATACATACATACATACATACATACATGCATACATACATACATACATACATATATACATACATACATACATATTACATCATACATACATACATACATACATACATACATACATACTACATACATACGCACATACATACATACACACATACCCCACATATCATACATACATACTACATGCATACATACATACATACATACATACATACATACATACATACATACATACATACATGCATACATACATACATACATACATACATACATACATACATACATACATACATGCATGCATACATACATACATACATACATACATACATACATACATGCATACATACATACATACATACATACATACATACATACATACATACATACATACATACATGCATACATACATACATACATACATACATACATACATACATACATACATACATACATAAATACATACATACAAGTTCAGGCTTATAACTGTAACTATTGGGGCCCTGGGACATGTAAGACGCTGCCTAAATACCAATCTTGAGAAATTACGCTTCTTAGAACCAGAAAGAAGAAAGCTAATTCGAAGACTACAGATCCAATACATCAATGGAACTGTATGCATATGTGTGTAAGTATGTATATCATGTTATTACAATATGCAATTTTAAATTCCTAGTATATAACCAGCATTTACAATTCCTCAAGCATAGAAAGGGAAAGCTATGAAAGATTCCCGTGCGTTGTTGTCAGTTTTCTTCTCTGGACGACATACTTACAAAAATCACCGAATATACATCGAAAAAAAAAGGAAATCTGGGCAGCTGTACTGAAATTATTTAACCTTTAGCACACTGAAGGCGCATTATGTCACCATAGAGTTTTCGCCCTTGTAGTAACAGGGCAGTGGCAGGGGAAACAATTCTAGAGACAATGCAGTATGATAATGGTTAATTATGTCGTTTTTATACGTGTCTCAGTGAATCTTATGGTCGAGTTACGTAATCTAGGCCCAGTATATTATTTCCTCACTTCATCGGAGATTCTTTCTGAACGATCTACTTATATATATGTACACCTATCTATCTGTCTGTCTATACATGTGTGTGTGGTGTGTTTGAAAGAGAGAGAGAGAGAAACCCAATTAACGATGAGAACTCATGAATACCAAGTAGTCTCAAGCAAGACTTAACCTTCTATTGTTACAGGGAGACGATAAAATAAGTACCAGGCAAGAACGAGAATTCCACAAAGTGCAGTCCTTCTGATGTAGTGGTACGAATACCGCGACGGCGCTGAGAGGTGTGCCAGCGGAGTCTTCCATTCCATAGAGGTCAAAGGATTAAAGCCAGACAAATACTGATCATTTCTTAGAGGTAAAAATGGGTTTGAGTATCAAAAAACATTCGCCAAAGGTGCCACGCAGTGGCACTGAACCCGGAACCATGCAGTTGGTAAGCTTATTTCTTACCACACAGTACATACATATATATATATATATATATATGTGTGTGTGTATGGATATTGCTACATGTGTGTGTTTGTTGTGTTTTTTTCTTTTCCATCTTTGATTTATATATATATATGTATTTGCATGTGTGAAAATGAAAGAAAGGTGGAATTTCTAATTTAGGCACAAGGCCAGCAATTTTTAAGAGCAAGGAGGAAATAATCGTTACATTCAATCTCAGTAATTGAGTGGTATTTCATGAAGTTCAGAAGGATTAAAGAAATGTTCACCTCAGCGCGAATTGAGCTCAAAACGTAAAGAGCCGGAAAAGATACCTATTTCTTTATTACCCACAAGGGGCTAAACATAGAGGGAACAAACAAGGACAGACATAGGTATTAAAACGATTACATCGACCCCAGTGCGTAACTGGTACTTATTTAATCGGCCCCGATAGGATGAAAGGCAAAGTCGACCTCGGCGGAATTTGAACTCAGAACGTAACGGCAGACGAAATA
Organism: Octopus sinensis; assembly: GCF_006345805.1. Classification (NCBI taxonomy): domain Eukaryota; kingdom Metazoa; phylum Mollusca; class Cephalopoda; order Octopoda; family Octopodidae; genus Octopus; species Octopus sinensis. The sequence goes on from NC_043001.1 coordinate 15,424,013, forward strand.
CCGCTAAGCATTTCGCCAGACATGCTAACGTTTCTGCCAGTTCGCCACGAGGTAGAAAACTATACGTTCCGTCAGAATTCTACAGTTTTAAGAAAGAGCTTGACATGGTTCAACATATTTTAAAGAATTAAGCAATCAAATTTGATCACGATAGTTTTTTTTGTTTTTCACTTAAAGCAAAATGCTAGCAATTTTGAGCGCAAGTTAGTCTTTCATCTTTTATCTCCCATCATTTACTTGTTTCAGTTTTTGGAATGCGGCCATGCTAAGGCACTGCCTTAAAGAATTCTTAGTCGAATGAATCGTACTTTGTTTTATAAAGTCTGGTACTTATTTTATCAGTCTTTTTTGCCGAACCGCTAGGTACAGAGACGTTCATACATCACCACTGGTTGCAAAGTGGTGGGTGGTAGGACAAATACAGACTCATAGATATACACATAGATACATAAATATATATATATACGATGGGCTTGTTCAAGTTTCCGTCTACCAATTCCACCCACAATGCTTTAGACGGCCCAAGGTTATAGTAGAAAACATTCACTCAAGGTTCCATGCAGTGGGACTGAACCCGGAATCAAGTGGTAGGGAAGCACGCTTCTTATCACACAGCCACGCCTGATTAAGGGTGATCATACAGGGTTATTGCATCTGTTAGAAATAGCAACCAAATCTCTCATGAATCACTCACCAGAGTGTAGAATAAATTCTGCGTGGTTCGCTCACACCACAATTGGCCACTGGCTGAATCAGCGTGATCCAGTGTGTATGCCAAGACTGTACCCTTCTGAATTACGGGTACAATTCAATTATCCGACGGGCTTCCACACAGTTTCCTCCGACTCAGTTTTACTCACAAGGTATGGGTCAGCACAAAGTTTTAGAAAATGACATTTTATATATCAGGTCATCCCATAAGTTCTGTCCGATTTTACCTTTTTTTAAATTGAATGAAATTTAATAGTATTTTAAAATGTCTAATGGAATTGAAAATTATTTTTATGCACTTGTGTACATTTAAACTAATTAAATATTATTTTACAGAATAATAGAATTAAAATTTCTTTGATTAAAACCCTTTCTAACATGAAAGTATCCAAAGAGCATTTGAGGCACATATTGCTTTATGAGTACAAAAAAGGAAACTCTGCAGCCGAAGCAACTCGAAACATACACTCAGTTTATGGGAAACGATGCTTGAATGAAAGAACTTGCAGAAAATGGTTTGCAAAATTCAGCAGTGGAGATTTCAGCCTTGGAGATGATGATCGAACAGGATTCAGTTGAGTTTGATAAGCTCCTTGAGGCATTACTTGAAGAAAATCCTGCATTATCAGTTGAAGAATTGGCAATAAAGCTTAGTTCAAACCATACAACTGTTCATCGTCCTCTTCAACAACTTTGAATGGTTCCTAAACTTGGAAAATGGGTGCCTCATGAATTGTCTGAAAGCAACCACAAATCCCGAGTTGAAATCTGCTCTTCTCTCCATTCTTGCGAACTCATTTCACCCTTTTTGGATAGACTTGTGACTGGTGGCGAAAAATGGATCTTCTATCGAAATGTTAAACGTTGTAAACAGTGGCTTGGTAAAAGGGAAAAAGCTCAACCACAACCGAGAAGGGAACTTCATGGAAAAAGGTTCTTCTCTCTATCTGGTGGGATTGCAAAGGAGTAATTCACTTTGAATTGTTACCACCTAATGTAACAATCAATGCTCAAGTCTACTGTCAGCAATTAGAGCATTTGAAGCAAGCTTTGAATAAAAAAAAGACCCGCTTTAGTGAATTAAAAAGGAGTGATGTTCCATCAGGACAATGCGCGACCCCACACTGCAAAGATCACATCACAGATGATCGAAGAGCTTGGTTGGGAACAAATTCCTCAATCACCTTATTCTCCCGACCTTGCTCCTTTAGACTACCATTTGTTTCGTAGTTTACAGAATCATTGGGGGGGGGGGACATAACTTTCGCAAGCCAGGAGGAGGTCAAAACTGACACTTCAGTCGAACAAATCGACCCCAGGACTTATTCTTTGTAAGCCTAGTATTTATTCTATCGATCACTTTTGCCGAACCGCTAAATTTCGGGGACATAAACAGACCAACATCGGTTGTCAAGTGATGGTGGAGCGACAAACACAGACACACAAACACAGACGCATAAACATATATATATATATATATATATATACGACGAGCTTCTTTCAGTTTGCGTCTACCAAATCCCCTCCCAAGGCTTTGGTCGGCCCGAGGCTATAGTAGAAGACACTTGCCCAAAGTGCCACGCTGTAGGACTGAACCTGGAACCATGTGGTTGGGGAAGCTTCTTAGCGTGAATAAAAAAGAATTTAAAGCCAAGTACTTATTCTATCGGTCTCTTTTGCTGACCCACAAAGTTACAGGGAAGTAAACATACCACAACCGGTTGTCAAACGTTGGTGGAGGACGAACACAAACACAGACACATTCACTCACACACACACACCCACCACCACACACTATATATATATATATATATTATATATATATATATATATATATATATATATATATACGACAAGCTTCTTTCAGTTTCCGTCTACCACACCCCCTCACAAGGCTTTGGTCGGTCCGAAGCTGTAGTAGAAGACACTTACCCAAGGTGTCACGCAGTTGGACTGAACCCAGGACCATGTGGTTGAAAAGCAAGCTTCTTACCTCACAGCCAATTGCTAATAAATTTCAACAACAAAATCTCATATGGACCCCGGTTAAGCATCAATAATTTTAAAGGGGTGGGAGAGGGAAAAGGTGGTTTTGTCACAGCTGGAATACTTTTTCATCATGGGTCTACTCGATCGGAACTGACCTGGGGTTAAACAACAACAAACATTGAAAGAAAACGAAAATGGGATTGTAACTGTCTGAAGCTGGAACAGCCGAAGAGGTCACCAGGTGCTCATTAAGCTGTTGTCACGTGACCTTGAAATAATCCAATCAACGAGTACTAATTCATAACTTCCATATCCTGGTTCCTTATCTGATGGTTTCCCATGGAGAAGTTCCTCAGTTGAATGAACTCGAGGCTTGTTAAGTTCAATAAGAACCAAATAGGAAGGCCACTGAGTAATCGCTTGACCTGCCAGAAGGAGCAGTCAAATAAAATTTATCTTTTAAAAATCAGGAAAAGAACACAAAGGCGCTGGCTTGGTTGCATGGTTGGTTAAGAAGCGCGCTTTGTAACCTTGTGGTTCTGGGTTCAGTCCTACTATAGAGCATTTATAGTCTTTCACTACAGACCCGGACCAACCAATGCCTTGTGAATGGATTTGGTGGACTGGTAGATGGGAACTGTGTGTGTGTGTGTGTGTGTGTCTGTGTGTGTCTGTGTGTGTGTGTGTGTGTGTTGTGTGTGTGTGTGTGTGTGTGTGTGTGTGTGTGTGTGCGTGTGTGTATATCTATTTCTTTACTACCCACAAGGGGCTAAACAAAGAGAGGACAAACAAGGACAGACAAATGGATTAAGTCGATTATATCGACTCCAGTGCGTAACTGGTACTTATTTAATCGACCTCGAAAGGATGAAAGGCAAAGTTGACCTCGGCGGAATTTGAACTCAGAACGTAACGACAGACGAAATACCTCTAAGCATTTCGCCCGGCGTGCTAACGTTTCGGCCAGCTTTGTAGCCTTGTAGCCTTGTGGTTCTGGGTTCAGTCCTACCACAGAGCATTTATAGTCTTTCACTATAGACCCGGACCAACCAATGCCTTGTGAATGAATTTCATAGACTGGTAGATGGGAACTGTGTGTGTGCGTGCGTGTGTGCGTGTGTGTGTGTGTGTGCATTTGTGTATATCTTTGTGTTGATCTCAACACCGCTTGACAACCGGTGTTGGTTTCTTTACGTCCCCGCAGCCTAACGATTCAGTAAAATAGTACTGGGGTTAATTCGTTTGAATCAAAAACCCTTCAAGCCGGTGCCCCAGCATGGCCGCAGTCCAATAACTGAAACGATTAAAAGAGATTAGGTTATGTAATTCCAGAAATTCCTAAAAAGATGTGTTAGCCATTTCTGGAATGTCTTTGGTTATATCTCTACATGGTCAGAGCAGACCTAGGGTTTAACAACAGCAATAACATTACTGCTGACTTAATTACTATGATGTTGCCTTCGACGAATGCTCATTGTAAGTCACAATAGAATAATCATTACATTAGAAAGAACAATTTATCAATAACTAGCAGTATCGCCCGACGTTGCTCGGGTTTGTTTCAACCCTTTAGAATTGGAATTTTTGAAAAGTAAAAATTTTGCATTATGTAGCTTGTTATTCTCTTTAAGTGAACATTTTCCTGGTTGAATTACACCGAAAAATGGCGACACAGCAGTCAAAATATCGTAAAAAATACGGATTTTCATAGAAAAAAAAGCACCTTTTTGATGTAAATAATTTTTGGTGTTAACATGGTCCAATTTGAATTTTTTCTTCTACGGAATGAAGAGCAAGCCTTCTTCTATCACACTCTCAATTTTGGTCAACTTGCGCCACAGGGTCTCGGAGGAGATAGTGTTAGTTGAAGGCTACCAAACCTGCCATACACAGACAACTTCAACTTTATATATAGAGAGATAGTTACTATACAAACTAAAGAAGCTTTGGTCAATATAAAGATCCTCACCCTTTAACGAAAACAAAAAGACCCCCAGCCTGCTGGGTGTTAACATCTGTGTAGAAAACGAATATGAAAAAAAAATTGAGCAAACGACCCCGGTGGGGGGGTGGGGAGAGGACTTTCGGAAAATTCACAAGATCCAATTTTCCCTCATAGCTTTCAGGAAAATGGATATATATTGAAAGAGACCCAACACCCTCAGCTCCCAATTCTACGGCCTTGGCCTTCAAGCAGGCTATCCACATGCTAGAAATAACATCCAAATCTCAAATGGGCAAGACCATTATCAGTTCCACAAACACACGATGTTTTGTTGCTGGTCAAATGATTCTCTTTAATTTCGCTTTGTCCCAGGAACATACGCACGCGCGTGCATACAAACTCTCTTTTATATATAGATATATATACACAGGGTGCGATGGGTAAATTGCCGTAATTTTATATTTTTCATTTCGCGCATGCGCATTGTTTGTTTTTAATTTTGTCGACAACACAGTATAGTAGGGTCAGTTAGGCACCGTTTGTAAGAAAAACAGTACCATGACGCAATTCACTTTGCCAGAAATTTGGAAACGACACGCTGTACTGTTTGGCAAGTGTTCGGGTGTCAATTTGAGGACAATGCAATCTGAGGACCTGCATAGAGAGTGGTAAAAATCAAACATCCAGTCATCATCATGGTGTTTGGAGTGATCACTAGTGATGGCGACCTTACAGCCTCAGACTCAACACGGAAACCTACATCAAGTGCCTGGAGGAGGTAGTGCTGCCCTATGTCAAGAGGGTGGGTGCTGGAACACCCTATGTCTGGCAACAAGATTCTGCACCATGTCACACAAGCAGGAGAACCCAGTCATGGCTGTCAGACAATTTCTGCGACCACATCACCCCTAATATCTGGCCACCCATCTCCCTAGACTGCAACCCCTTTGATTGTTATGTGTGGGGCGCAGTTGAGCGAGAGGCCAACAAAACTCCTTGTAAGACCAAAGATGGACTGAAGGCAAGGGTTATGGCAGCATTCACCAACTTAAACATGGAGACCGTCCAGAAGAGCTGCAGGAGATTCTGAAGTCGTCTGGAGGCCATGGCTAAAGCCAATGGCGATTTTACTGAATAAATTTACTCTTTAGTATTTCAAATATTATTATGTAATTTTTGGTAACTATATCTGTTAAAATGAGATGTCAGTGTTATTTTCATTTTTGCGAAATTCAGACGACAATTTATTCACCGGACCCTGTATACACACACATACACACGCTTAATAAACACTAACAACGCCCGGCCTGGAAATCGAAACCGCGATCCTACGACTGTGTATTCGCTGCCCTAACCACTGGGCTATTGCGCCTCTACTACACGCACAAACACATACGCACACACACACGCACATGCACATGCGCACGTACACATACACGCGTACTCACACGCATACACACACACACACACACAGTCTGCCCGTCTCCCCTTTGTTTCCTCTCTCTCTCTCTTCTCCTCTCTCTCTCCTCTCCTCTCCCCCCTCTCTCTCTCTCTCTCTCCCTCTCCCTCTCTCTGCCAATCAATTCTTACAAATTACCTGCCTGTCATGCTCACTGCGGTTCGTCCTCTCAATTAAACGACAAATTTCTTTACTTCTGCGTCGCATTTAATCTTTTATCCGCCAAATGGTCATCCAACCGGCTAGAATTAGCAGCTGAATCCCATTCAAATCACACTCTGCAGTCTCACATGCTAGAAGTTGCTGCTAAATCCTTCTCAAATTATATCCTACATCATCAAAGCTAGGTGTGCAATCTTTAGAAGGCGGCGGGCTGGCAGAAACGTTAGCACGCCGGGCGAAATGCTAAGCGGTATTTCGTCTGCCGCTACGTTCTAGGTTCAAATTCCGCCGAGGTCGACTTTGCCTTTCATCCTTTCGGGGTCGATAAATTAAGTACCAGTTACGTACTGGGGTCGATGTAATCGACTTAATCCGTTTGTCTGTCCTTGTTTGTGCCCTCTATGTTTAGCCCCTTGTGGGTAATAAAGAAATAGGTATTTCGTCTGCCGCTACGTTCTGAGTTCAAATTCCGCCGAGGTCGATTTTGCCTTTCATCCTTTCGGGGTCGATTAAATGTTACCAGTTACGCACTGGGGTCGATATAATCGATTTAATCCGTTTGTCTGTCCTTGTTTGTTCTCTCTGTGTTTAGCCCCTTGTGGGTTGTAAAGAAACAGGTATGCAATCTTTAAGATAACATGTTCACATTAGTGTATATGGATGGAAGCACTCTGTCGGTTACGACGATGAGGGTTCCGGTTGATCCGAATCAACGGAACAGCCTGCACGTGAAATTAACGTGTAAGTGGCTGAGCACTCCACAGACACGTGTACCCTTAACGTAGTTCTCGGGGATATTCAGCGTGACACAGAGAGTGACAAGGCCGGCCCTTTGAAATACAGGTACAACAGAAACAGGAAGTAAGAGTGAGAGAAAGTTGTGGTGAGAGAGTACAGCAGGGATCACCACCATCCCCTGCCGGAGCCTCGTGGAGCATTTAGGTGTTTTCGCTCAATAAACACTCACAACGCCCGGTCTGGGAATCGAAACCGCGATCCTATGACCGCGAGTCAGCTGCCCTAACCACTGGGCCATTGCGCCTCCACAGTGTATATACACACACGTACACATACACACAGGTTTTGATGCTATCAACAACACAGGGAAGTAAACAAACAAACAGCCATTATCTTCCATCTTTACTACTCTGGAGAAGGTACAGCAATAGAAAAATCAGTTAAAAATCTAAAGAAACAAACGTTTAAAAGAAATAATCCGTTGAGAACACTACAGTCCAGTCGATCGGGGAAACAAAATAGAAGTGAGAGGCTCTCTCTACTTCAGGTCTTTTTCAGATCTGTCTGGAGCAGACCTGGAGTAAAGAGGACATGTCACTGATGAGGCCGATAGGGGCAGCGAAGGGACTTTGAGAAACCTGACTGAATGATTGGTTGGCGAACGATTAATTAAATAAAAGAAAAATATAGACAAGCAACAACCGTTGAATGCGTTTATTAATTATGACTCTTCACAAATAAAACAATGTTTGTGTATGCGTATGTATGTATGTATGTATGTATGTATGTATGTATGTATGTATGTATGTATGTATGTATGTGTGTGTGTATGTATGTATGTATGAATGTATGTATGTATGTATGTATGTATGTGTGTGTGTATGTATGTATGTATATATGTATGTATGTATGTATGTATGTATGTATGTATGTATGTATGTATGTGTGTGTGTATGTATGTATGTATGTATGTATGTATGTATGTATGTATGTATGTATGTATGTGTGTATGTGTGTGTGTTGTATGTATGTATGTATGTATGTATGTATGTATGTATGTATGTATGTTCTTTCCCTTTTAAATTTAGAATAATTTTGACTGGCCACCTACTTGGTAGCAAGGTTGTAGAGTTAAGCATCTTGTTTTAACTACCATCCTCTAAATCTTCAGAATGTCTTGCAGATTTTTATCGTCGCAATTATCTCGATCGTTTGTTGAGTATGAATTATGGATTTACATTCTCTCCCCAAGATCCCAAGTTCAGCCATACTTTGCAGGTATGTATCCTGTTGCTCCAATAATAATGGGTATGAAGCTGAAAGTGAATCTTGGATATTGAATTTGCAAACTCCTTATCAATGGTCCATAGACGTCTTCTTTATGTATGTATATATTTATGTATGTGTGTCATTCTTCAGAGCTAGTTCCTAACCTGGATCCCAGGTTCCTTCATTAGAATTTCAACATCAACAACAGGGTAATGTTGTATGTGTGTACGTATGTATTCTATGTTTTAATTATTATACATCTTCCACTGAGGAGGGAGCCAGTTTCCAACAATGATACAAGGCTCCATCTTTGAGATGTAGTAAACACAGACAAATTCTCATTTGGAACTTGAGAAAAGTCTTGAATATTTTTACTGTTCCATTCACAGACTGCGCTTGTAGTATACGAATCAGCCGGTCGATTTCTCTTTCTGAAAATCCCAGTTTATCCAGATTCTCCTTTAAGCATTTACTAACAAATCCTAGCGCTCTAATTATTATTGGTATAAATATGAATTCATAGTCTGGATATAGAAGCTGGAGGTTTCGTAGTAGTTGTCCATAGATATCCTCTTTTTCTTTGATTTTAAAAAAGATATATCTGCAGGGCTGCTGAACTCTATGATGGTATGTACCTTTACTCTTCTGTCCCAAACAGCAATATACGGCCTGTTAAGTTTAAATTAGACCGACGTTTTGATGAGAATATTCCACCAGTATTCCTTGAGTTGGTGTTTATGAATGTATTCCATAACAGAAGGATTTTCTAAGTTTATTTCAGGACAGTCTTTTTTGCGGATGGCATTGTAAATTGTTTTAACACATCGTGCCGCATAGGGAGGTAGTAACGCGACGACATTTTAGGACAGCTGCTAATCACATGCGTGATGTCTTCCACAGAAACATGACATAGCCTACACATGCGGTTGCACCTTGGGATTTGCAAGAGCACCATGTATGTATCTATACGTGCAAATTTGAATCTTTTGTTTTATGTATGTATTCTCATGCATAAAGTTGTATATCTAGAATGTTCATATATACTTAAATGATAAACTTCCGGAATGTTTTACATATTTTTACAGTTCCAATGATGGTTTGAATCTGTAGACTTCAAATCAGCTTTCTACTTTCTGGTTTAGAGAAGTCTGATTTCTCAAGATTGGTATTTAGGCAGTGTGTTACATATCCCAATGCCCCAATAATTACAGGTATAAACCTGAACTTGTAATCTGGATGGAGTAACTGCAGATTTCTCAATAGTTCAGCGTAGGTGTTCTCTTTTCCACTGATCTTCAGTTGTATGTGAGTATGTATGTATGTATGTATGTATGTATGTATGTATGTATATATGTATGTATGTATGTATGTATGTATGTATGTATGTATGTATGTATGTATGTATGTACGTTCGTATGTATGTATATATGTAAGTATGTGTGTGTGTATACGCACGTACGTTCGTATGTATGTATATAAGTATGTATGCATGTATGTGTGTGTGTATACGTACGTACGTTCGTATGTATGTATGCATGTATGCGTGTGTATGCGTACGTACGTTCGTATGTATGTATGCATGTATGCGTGTGTATGCGTACGTACGTTCGTATGTATGTATGTATGTATGTATGTATGTATGTATGTATGTATGTATGTATGTATGTATGCATGCATGTATGTATGTATGTATGTATGTATGTATGTGTGTGTATACGTTCGTATGTATGTATGTATGTATGCATGTATGCAAGTATGTATGTATGTATCCTTCCTGCTCTATGCCATCAGGTCAACGAGTAACTCCTGGCAACTTCCTTGACAAATGCTTACCACTGCGCTCCGTTTTGGGTAGGGCTCAGCAGATGGCGTAAGGTTGGTTGTCACTTCACTTGTTTCATGTCAAAAGGCCACTGCCAAACACCAGTATCCCACGCCGAAACCTGTTCGAGATGCGTACACACATATTTACGCTTACGTATATAGTTATTTTCATGCACATACTTGCTTATATATATATATATAATATATATATATCTATATATATATATATATATATATATATATATATGCATACATTTGTATACAGACATACATTTATATGAATACATATATCATATGTCTGTGTATGCATATGTATATGTGTATGTATAAACATATACATACAACGTACACTCACATGTATGTGTTTATACATACATATACATATAATGTATACACACACACACACACACACACACACACATACACATATATATATATATGCATGCAAACATATGCATATACACATGCTTATATAACCACATACGCACACAAAGAAACAGACATCATCCATATAAACACACATGTATATATACATAAATATATATATATGTAATATATGGATACATACATCCATATTTACACACATAATATGTGTGACTGTATGTGTGCCTGTGTATGTGATTAATATGTATACGTACGCGCACATCATACATATATATATAAATATATATAATATAAATATATATATATATATATTATATATATATATATATATATATATATATCTATATATATATATATATATATATATATATATCTATATATATATATATATATATATAATATATGTATATATACGTACATATACACATGCATTCATACATACATACGTACGTGCGATCATACGTTTCTATGTATATTCGTCTCCGTACGCTTACCATTCATTTCTCATGATGACTAAAATTTAATAATATTGGCACCGTAATTATCCAAACATTTCTATGAAGATGTAGGTGAATTACCATCAGATGTTCTCTCACGAGGCCATTCGGTGCGTTGCTAACAACATTTTAATTATCCCGTTTTAATTCATCAAGGCTTGGTGAGGTTCCAGTACAAGAAAACAGTCTGAAGTACCAGCGTTATATATCTTGCCTCCATTTTGCTAAAAGATTTGGCCCAAAGCTGCCGTTGTTATTGTTTTTGTTGTTGTTGTTGTTGTTGCTATTGTTTTGAGGTTTATAGCATTTAAGGAAAGGAAAAAAGACCCCTAAGTCTTTGTTATTGCTGTTGTTGCTTGTTTGTTTGTTTGTTTGTTGAGCGAAGCGGTCTTCGTCCCAGTTGTGGGTAAAGTCCGAAACGTGGTCCTTTTGCTATTCGTAAGACCCGCAGAAGAGAAAGCAGGTCAACCCCCCGACACCGAGAGCATCGACGGATGGATGGATGCGCGAGCTGGCAGAATCGTTAGCACGCCGGGCGAAATGCGTAGCCGTATTCCGTCTGCCGTTACGTTCTGAGTTCAAATTCCGCCGAGGTCGACTTTGCCTTTCATTCTTTCGGGGTCGATAAATTAAGTACCAGTTACGCACTGGGGGTCGATGTAATCGACTTAATCCGTTTGTCTGTCCTTGTTTGTACCCTCTATGTTTAGCCCCTTGTGGGTAGTAAAGAAATAGGATGGATGAATGCGCATCCAGGCTCAGCGGTTGCGTAGGAAGTCGGGGACAAGAAACAGGAAGAAAGAGCGAGAGAAAGTTGAAGCGAAAGAGTACAACAGGGGTCGCCACCACCCACTGCCGGAGCCTCGTGGAGCTTTTGGTATTTTCGTTCAATAAACACACACAACGTCCGGTCTGGGAATCGAAACCGCGATCCTCCGACCGCGAGTCCGCTGCCCTAACCACTGGGCCATTGCGCCTCCTCTGCTGTTGATGTTGCTGTCACTGTTGCTCCCAGGGTTGCTTTGCTCGCGTTTAATTCCGTAGGTATGGTTTGATGTCTTTACCCTCCCAAGAAGGTATCGGATTGAAAATTGCTGTTGTGTTTGTTGCTGTTCTTCTTGTCACTGTTATTTGATGTGGACGGATGCGTTTAGAAGTTAATTTCTTTTAGGAAGGAAAAAAAAGAACCACATATATCTTATGTGGTTCGTTTTACGAAAAATTCTCATTGAAATATTTAACCGTTTGCTCCCATTCCATGGATAATTAGAAGAAAGAAAAACTGGAATTCGGTTGATTACGACGACGAGGGTTCCAGCTGATCCGATAAACGGAATAGCCTTCCCGTGAAATTAAAGTGCATCTGGCTGAGTACTCCACAGCCACGCGTACCCTTAACGTAGTTCTTAGAGAGTTTCAGCGTGACACAGAATGTGACATGGCCGCCATTTTGAAATACAGGTACAACTCACTTATGCCAGCTGAGTGGGTTGGAGCAACGTGAAATAAAGTGGCCTGCTCAAGGGTATAGCACGCTTTCAGGAATCGAACTCATGTCCTTACAATTGTGAGCTGAATACCCTAATCACTAAGCCACGCGCCTTCATAACAGAAGGAGAATGCTGTATTTGATGGCATTCAAGACGCACTCCTGGCCTTACCGAAAAATGTCTAAAAAAAATAAAACTCTGGATCGTAAAGTCGGGCCTTCCACAAGGCTTAAGCACTAAAATCATTTTTTTTCTTTCTGAACATTCACTGCTGACGGTAAGGCGCGCCTTATGTCCGCGCGCCTTTTATGGTAGTTCTTCGACATTTTCAACGTGTCCATATATTCGTGCAGATATTCGTTTGCTTTATTTATTCATAGTCCAATATGACCACGCAGACGCAGCAGTGTATTGAGAGGTTTTCTGGTTCTGGGTTCAGTTCCACTGCGTGGTATCTTGAGCAAATATCTTCTACTATACCCTCGGGCCGACCAAAGTCTTGCGAGTGGACTTGATAGATGGACACTGAAAGAAGCTTGTTATGTGTGTGTGTGTGTGTGTGTGTGTTTTTGTGTCTGTGTTTATCCTCCACTACACCGCTTGACAACCGGTGTCGATTTGATTACGCCCTTATAACTTAGCAGTCTAGTAAATGAGAATCGGTAAAATAAGTACCAGGTTTAAAAGATTGCAGGGTCCGATTCTATCAACTAAAAGTTCTTCAAGGTGGTGTCCCAGCATGGCTGCAGTCTGAAGACTAACACAAGTAAGATATAAAAAGGTGACCACCTCTGTAAAAGTGAGAGGAGGTACTAGCCGCGTTAATGGCAGTAGTAGTTAATATGACATCAAAACAGTTGGAAACACAACGATTTAAGAAAAACATAAAAACATAACTATGTAGCAAACTTACAAACACTTACAATTCGAAACGAACAAGAGAGAGATAACAGGAATGCGAATTTATATGACTTTTTAGAAAGGCAGCACCACTACTAGCAGTTACTATATCAACACTATCACCACCACCACCACCAACAACAACAACAACGAATAACTGCTGGTAATATCTTCTGCTAGCGTTGTAAACCAAAAGATGTGATAGACATGAATCAGCGAAAAAAAGAAAATACATGGGAGCGGTATGTCACAGAAAAGAGTGCTTCCTTGCCCGTTGAATGCTTTCTTGCCATCTCTCTGTTAAAAAAAAAAGGAGGATTTTCTTATCACATTGAAAATGAGTCTGAGATTGCCTTACTTAATGTGTAACAGGATGTATGTGCTTTCGACAAGGTAAGGCATATGAAAACGTGTACCTATTATTTTAGAGTGTGAATGAGACGACAAGGTAGACAGGGGCCATGCATCCGTAAGCCTGTTCAGAGGAAGTTGCTATAGTAAACGAGCATAGGAAACAAAGTTTACGGCAACTGACATTGGTGACATTGTGGCCCCTTAGTTTGTAATTACATTTGTGGTACAGTACGGACAGGTGGAGCTTTCTATGCCCTCAAAAGACGAATCAAAGGAAGCTTTGGTTGATAGAAGGAAGAATGTAGTTCTCATTGACAGGGGCAAAGTATACAGTAGTGTCTGCTGGAGCGTTGAGATTAGGCAAACCGCCAAGCAAAGGTAGCGAAAGTGGACACCCACGCACAGGTTTCTGTCACATTTTTGTAATGCAATATGAGCGGGTGATAAGTGTGGTGGTGACGAGAAATTATATTTGATCGGGAGGGTCAGCATAGGTTTGCTGGTCCTTACGACCATTTAACACCAAAAAACTATTTTGGAGCTTTGTTGCATTGCTGGCGTAGATTGGCAATGCTGGACAGGAAACCAAGCTGTTATACTTATGATAGGAAAACCTCCTTTTGAGTGTTCTGCGATGGGGACCTAAAAAAGAGAGAGAGGGGGGGAGACAACGAAAGACAGGGGGAGAGAGAGGGGAGAGGAAGACGAAAAAGAGAGAGAGGGGAGACAAAGAAAGACAGGAGGGAGAGGGGAGAGGAAGAAGAAACAGAGAGAATGAGTGATAGAGAAGAGGGAAAGAGAGAGAAAGAGAGGACTAAAGAGAGGAGAGAAAGAGAGGAATAGAGAGTGAGGGGAGGGAGAGAGAGGAGGGAAAGAGAGGGGAGAAAAGGGAGAGAAAGAGAGAGAATGAGTGACAGAGAGAGAAAGAGAGGAATAGAGAGAGTGAGGGGAGGGAGAGAGAGGAGGGAAAGAGAGGAAGCGAGAGAAAGAGACAGTGAGAGAGTGAGTGAGGGAGCGAGAGAGAAAGAGAGAGAGAGAGAAAAGCTAACAGCAGCAACAACAGCAAATAGTGAAAGAGACTGCTTCGCCATCGATCCCAGAAATGGATGTGCTGAGGCTCCCATTTACCGCACCCCTCAGTATCACCCCTCCAGTTGAGAAGTTAGGGAGCAGACAGGACTGAAAGGGAGTGACAGATTGCTGAAAAGTACCAAACAAAATGAAATGTAAGACAAAAAAAAAAAAACGCGCACAGAGAGAAAAGGACGACGGTCGAGGGCAAAGGGTGTGTAAAACACACGAAGAAGAACCCCACCCTAAGGAGAATCTGATGGTCGTGTTAAGAACGAGCAATGTATCATTGAGATCACAGCTGAGCTCATCTGAAGTTAATAATGATGACATTGTGTGTAGATAGATAGATACGACGGGCTTCTTTCGGTTTCCGTATATCAAATCCGCTCACAAAGTTTTAGTCGGCCCGGGGCTATAGTAGAAGGCACATGCTCAATGTGTTACGCAGTGGAGACCGAACTCAAAACCACATGGTTGAGAAGCAAACTTCTTACCACACAGCCACACCTGAGGAAAACCACATTAACTATTTTACCCGAGTACAAACCTGAAGCACCCAGATGACGTTGGCTACCTTTCGGTACAGTCAACCTCAAAAGATACCCGAAAACATCTTTGGATGCACCCAGTTTCAATTCAATGAGTAACAGTCAAGCTGTGTCGAGGGTAGCTCTGAAGTTACCGAACGGGTGGGTTCTCGGCCGTGTGTTGGTGGGTTAACCGATCCTTGTTTCACAATTTAAATTTACGCCTTTTAACTGTTCTATTTTTTATTTTCATCATTTTCTGTGTTTATAAATCTATATCAATTGATAATGGGTTCACTCCATAAAGTCCACTTCTTGTTTCCTTTCATGTAAATTTTGTCTTGTCTCAAGATTTTACTACTACGGTTTTGTATGTATGTATGTATACATATATACATAATATATATATATATATATATATATATATATATAATATAATATATATATATATATATATATATATATATATATATATATATATATATAATATATAATATCGATAGATAGATAGATAGATAGATAGATAGATAGATAGATAGATAGATAGATAGATAGATAGATAGATAGATAGATAGATATACATATATACGCAGTTATAGAACAACCATGATATAGTGTCAAAAAAAACGTTACCGTCCAGTATTGTTCCTACTTATATCTCCGTTAGAAGTTTTAGAACTAGCTTCTTTCCTCCTTACGAGAACAGTGACTGTCTGCCGCGTCTCTGCTTATATGTTGTGAGTAGGGGCGATATGTCCAGTACCGATGAAGGGTACTGGACATTTTATATATATATATAATATATATAATATATATATATATATATATTATATATATATATATATATATTATATATATATATATATATAACTGAAGTTGTCTGTGTATGGAAGGTTTGGTAGCCTTCAACTAACACTATCTCCTCCAAGACCCTGCGGCGCAAGTTGACCAAAGTTGAGAGTATGATAGAAGAAGGCTTGCTCTTTCTTCCGTAGTAGAAAATTCAAATCGGACCATGTTAACACCAAATATTATTTATAAAAAAGGTGCTTTTTTTCTATGAAAATCCCTATTTTTTACGATATTTTGACTGCTATGTCGCCATTTATTGGTGTATTTCAACCAGAAAAATGTTCACTTAAAGAGAATAACAAGCTACATAGTGCACAATTTTTACTTTTCTAAAATTCCAATTCTAAAGGGTCGAAACAAACCCGAGCAACGCCGGGCGATACTGCTAGTATATATATAAATCAAATATATCTATAAAAAAATCAAACATCCGGTCAACATCTTGATGTTTGGAGCGAGTGATCACTAGTCATGGTGCCATTATGCTTCCATTCATATTCCCATACAGCCTCAGACTCAACACGGAGGCCTACATTAAGTTTCCGGAGAAGGTAGTGCTGCCCTGAGTCAAGAGGGTAGCTGCTGGAAGACCCAATATCTGGCAACAAAACTCAGGACCATGCCACACAAGCAAGAGAACCCAGTCAAAGCGGTACCCCGGCATGGCCACAGTCTAATGTCTAAAAAACGTAAAAGATAGAAAAGATCATTGTCACGTTAACGAAGATTGTGTTTGGAGATTTACTTGTGCCACAGCACTGGCAACAACCTTAGTTTTTATCAAGGTCCCTCACTCATTTGCGGTTAGGTGGAGTAAAAACAGAAATTAATTGACATTCAGAAGAGAATTGCAACAAAGAGATCTATCAACCGTCCCTACTTGAATAATTCATTTATAAAAGACTAGCAGTATCGCCCGGTGTTGCTCGGGTTTGTAAGGGAAATAACTATAAAGCATTTTTAGAGAGTTATAGCCAAAAAATGGAAAAAAAAATGATGGTAAATTTTTTTTAGTTAAAAAGGTCGAGTTGCGTCCCCTAGACAGTCTGTGGTTTGTGTTTCTGATTCTCGACCTCATGTCGAATTTATCGATTTTTTTTCAGAACTGGGGGAACTTTTCAAAATTTTAGCTGCGTTAGTTTTGAATTATGACATTGGGCTATGTGTGTGTCACGTTTCATCAGAATCGGTTGAAAGCCGTGGTCAGGGTGAGGGTACAACCTAACAGACACACAGACACACACACAGACAAACTGCCGTTTATATATAGATTCGTGAAAAATCAACCGTTCTGCTTCAGTCAGTAATTTTTGTGTTGACAATAGGGAGCGTTTGAACATATGAAGTTAATAATGTCTATACCATATTTCTTATCAAAGGGGTGCCTCTTCCTGGAAGAACATTCCTTCAGACTGTCTTCTTACTTACACACTGAAAGCGATAGAATTATGGTAAAAGGGAATGTTAAAAGGCGGTGGAGTGGGAGAATCATTAAGGCTTTCGGATGAACTAACTTGCAGTATTTATTGTGGTCTCTTACATTCAGAGTTCAAATTCCGCCGAGGTCAACTTTGCCTTTCATTCTTAGCATAAAGTACCAGCTGTGTGGTTTATCCAAGACGAATGAAACTCTTACTCCCATCGGCCAAAAATATTCCTTTAGGTCAATGGTTCTCAACCGGGGTCCATATAAAATTTTTGGGGGTCCATGTAACAAAATAGTAAATTAAGGATCCACTATAATATTTTAAGGGCTTTAGATGTATACTCTTACTCTTTACTCTTTTACTTGTTTCAGTCATTTGACTGCGGCCATACTGGAGCACCGCCTTTTAGTCGAGCAAATCGACCCCAGGACTTATTCTTTGTAAGCCTAGTACTTATTCTGTCGGACCCTTTTGCCGAACCGCTAAGTTACGGGGACGTAAACACACCAGCATCGGTTGTCAAGCGATGTTGGGGGGAAAAACACAGACACACAAACATATATATATACACAGATACATACACACACACACACACACACACATATATATATATATATATATATATATATATATACGACGGGCTTCTTTCAGTTTCTGTCTACCAAATCCACTCATAAGGCTTTGGTCGGCCCGAGGCTATAGTTGAAGACACTTGCCTAAAGTGCCACACAACCACTCCTACGCCAAAAAGGACGAACAAACTTAAACGATTTTCGAACCTTATCGTGTTCTCATCAGATACGTCCTCATCATTCTGACAGTCTCCGCAAAACCCGATGCTTTAAGGAATAAAAGTCTTGCAGTGGGAAAGGAGAAGCTATTAATATCGCACTGAAGGAGTTTGTGCTGTGCTTATTAGATTCGGCCTTGAAACGGTCGATGATCTTTAAATCGTTATTGCATAGACATGAGTGAAGTACTTTTTTCATATTTAGAATGACCTTATCTGGCCATTACTGATTTTTATCTCTGTCCGTTTCTCTGGGGGTAAATAAGTTTAATTGAGAATTTTTGGTTGTAGCTATCCTTGTGTCCCTTAGAAAGGAGAAAAAAATGTTGAGAGGATTTATGTGTGAAGTGTGTGTGTGTGTGTGTGTGTGTGTGTGTGTGTATGCACACGTGCGTGTGTTATATACATTATATGTATTATATATATACATATACTCAGGCACATACATACACACATACATGTATTTATTAAGGCAAGACTGGTTACATTGAATGAATCTTCTCTGAGTATTTTCTAAGTAGGGAGAGAGAAACTGGAAGATGGCACTTCCCCATGCTTTGGGTATGGCAGAAAAATCCGGGATTTTTGCGTGGGGTTTATCCCGAATTTTTCTAAGTGGACAGCCCCGCTAATGAGGATTCTATTTATTTATTCAATTATTTCTCTAACTTCTGTTTATACAGAGTGTTCAAAAAGTCTCTCCGCGGTGAATTTTTCATCATCCTGCGCATGCGCAACTTGGCTATCACTGCGTGAGCGGCCGGGTGTCAGCCATTGTCCCTCAGTCATTGTGTACCCTTCAGCGTGTCGACACGCTAACCATTGAAGAACGTACGTTTTTAGTTGAATGGTAGTTTCGAGCTGGAAACAAATACACAGAAAATGTGAAACAGGAGTTCAGTGAAACTTTCCCAAATGCTGTTTGTTCCACATCGTGACACTCTGTGCGGGATTTGATTAGAACATTTAGAAACACAGATTCAGTGGAAGATGCAGCAAGAAGCGGTAGGCCTACTGTTCTTTCAGACGAAACACTCTCCAATATTTCTGATAAACTGTTGGCAAGCCCGTCAAAGTCCTTACGCAAATTGTCACTATCTATCTATCCGCTCAGTCGATGTCGACTCTCGGTCACTCGTTGGATTAGTGTCCTCCAGTCAGTTCTGTCCTGGGCCGCTTCTTTCAGATTGGCCATGTCCATTCCAGTATCACTCTTGATGGTGTTAAGCCAGCGGGTTCTTGGTCGGCCTCTTCCTCTCTTGCCACTGACCATTCCGAGCACAGGAAACGGAAATCAGCCTAGGAAGTGCTCACACAGCAGTAAAAAAGAAATTAAATTTTATGTATTGAAAATGAAAGACGACACTTTCAAGACCTCTTATAAAGTTTTTTAAAGTCTTGTAAAGTCTAATATATTCTTTTGTAGTCTTATAAATATTTATTTTGCAATAAAATACTTACTGCGGAGAGACTTTTTGAACACCCTCTATATCGTTTGTGATATTATCTCGTGTCGTAGTGTCTCACTTTCATCGATGTAAACTCCACCTGTTTTGTTTGTTGTTTCTCATCCTTTGATACTGTTCTCCATATTTTGGGCCGTTGTGGCCAATAAAAGAAGTCATTATTCTCATCATTATTATTATTAAAGTGGCACATGTATGTCACCACCCCACTTATGAATACCACCCCCCATTAATTGGACAATAAACTTTGCTTGCGAAGACCTATTGAGGCAAGTGAAATCAAAATCAAAATCGCTGATGTGGCCGATGACTGTACCGCCTGATTGGCACTCGTGCCAGCGGAATGTTAAAAGCACATCCGAGCGTGATCGTTGCCTGGACCACGGATTGGCTCCAGTGCCGATGGCACGTAAAAAGCACCATTCGAGTATGATCGTTGCCAGCGTCGCCTTACCGGCACATGTGCCGGTGGAACGTGAAAAACAACGTTCGAGCGTGGTCGTTGCCAGTGCCGTAAAAAACACCTTTTGAGCGTGGTCGTTGCCAGAACCGCCTGACTGGCCTTCGTGCCGGTGGCACGTAAAAGCATCCACTACACTTGGCGTTTAGGAAGGGCATCCAGCTGTAGAAACTTTGCCAGATCAGATTGAGCCTAGTGCAGCCTTCTGGCTCACCAGTCCTCATTCAAATCGTCCAACCCATGCAAGCATGGAAAGCGGACGTTAAACGGCGACGACGACGACGACGACGACGATGATGATGATGATGATGATGGCACTGTGTCAGAATCATTAGCGCGTCGACGGCGTTTCATTTGATTCAATACGGTTCTGAATCAAATTCTGACGAGATCGACTTTACTTTCCATCCTTTCGGAATCGATAACATAAATACCAGTTGAGAACTGGGGTCAATGGAATCAGATTAACCCTTTTCTCCTAAATTACTGGCTCCGAGCCAAAATTTAAAACCAATATTGAATATTATTTATGAAAGCAAGTTGCTTTGGGTGCGATTTGAACCAGAACACAACGGTCGCTATTCGATGTTCTAACGACCCAGCCAATTTGTTACCTTTTAAATGTTTTGATAGTGGCTGAACTCTATCTCTGCAAGTGTAAACTGCAATTTTTGCGCTCGTGTGGAACCACTGTGTGTGTGGTGTGTGTGTGTGTGTGTGTCTGTGTGTCTGTGTGTGTGTCTGTGTGTCGTGTGGTGTTGTGTGTGTGTGTGTGTGTGTTTGTGTGGTGAGTGTGTGTGTGTGTTGTGTGTGTTGTGTGTGTGTGGTTTGTGTGTGTGTATGTTTGTGTGTGTGTGTGTGTTTGTGTGTGTGTGTGTTTGTGTGTGTGTGTTGTGTGTGTGTGTGTGTATGTGTGTGTGTGTGTGTGTGTGTGTGTGTACATGCATACATATGTATGTATTATTCTCTCCTTTTCTTTTCAGACTCCTCTTCCGTTCTTTTAATGGTTTCCATATTTGGCACAGGGTGGACTTCTAACCCCTCGATGGTCCCTCTGCGGGTACCGTTTTCGACTAAAGATTTAGCAAACAATAACTACTTCTTTGGGAAAGTCTTGTAAACAGCATTTCAGGTAAACGTCTGTTTTATTGGGTTATGGTTGTGGTTTCTCAGCTTGAGTCCACAAACGGAATATTTAATAATTCCGGCAAGTGGAGCCTTTAGGAATACACTTGTGTATCTAACAAAACACAGCGGCATCGCATTTGGCCGAAGACTCAAAGAAAAACGGTGCTGCTTTAGATTCTGTAATAAAGTTGGAAATTCAACTTGACAGCTTGACATCTGTGTGTGTGTGTGTGTGTGTATGTGTGTGTGTGCATGTTTATGAGTGTGTGTGTGTATGTGTGTGTGTGTGTGTGTGTGCGCATGCGTTTGCAAGTGTGTGTGTGTGTTTGCGTGCTTATGAGTGTGTGTGTGCATGTGAGTATGTATGTGTGTGTGCGTGTGCATGTTTATGAGTGAGTGTGTGTGTATGTGTGTGTGTGTGTGCGCATGTGTTTGCAAGTGTATGTGTGTGTTTGCGTGCTTATGAGTGTGTGTGCATGTGTCTGTGTGTGTATGTGTGCTTGCGTGTTTATGGCTGCGTGTGCATGTGTTTGCCCGTTTGTGAGTATGTATGTGTGCGTGCGTGTGTGTTCACCTGTTTATGAGTGTGTGTTCACATGTTTCCCCTTTTTTGTGTGTATGTATGTGCGTGTGTGTGTGTGCTTGCATGTTAATGAGTATGTGTGTATGTATGTGTGTGTGCGTGTGTTTGTGAACGTGTTTCCGTATTTGTGTATGCATTTCCATGAGTGTGTTTCTACGCCAGTGTGAGCGCGCGCGCGTATGTATGCACGTGTGTGTGTGTATGCACGTGTGTGTGTGTATGCACGTGTGTGTGTGCGTGCGTGTGTTTGTTTGTTTTGGCAGTGTTTTGATGTTCCTCGCCAGTCTCACTTGAAGAGGAATAAAATAGCAAGCGGCGGGGTTGTAGGAATGATAAGAGAGTTCTGGGTTTCAAGACGGGTGTTAAAAGGTGCAGAAGAGAGCCAGAAGAGCAGACATTTGTTGAACAGGTGGATAGTCTAGTTCTTGGAATGATTGACAATATTCCTTATATTCCTTATATTCCCTTCACAGCGCCAGATTTACACGAGATAGGGACGGAACACAACTGTTTAATGTTCATCTCTGAATATTTTACAAAGTCAGCTAAGCGGAATTGGTATAGCCCGTGTGTAAATATAACAATGTGGTTAAAGAAAGGAAAATATTTCACAACCATGGGGCTTCGTGTTTGATCCTATTGCGTGGCACCTCTTGAAAATAAGTATCTTATACCAGAGACTCTTTGGTTAGACTAAAGCCTTGCGAGTGAAATCCTGTTAAGGAAGCTCATCAAATCTATCAATATGTGAATGTGTACACACACACACAAACACCCTACATGTATGTGTGTGTGTGAGTGTATATATATATAGGCTCGGAATTTACATTCCAGCAAGGACAAAAATTCTCAATTAAGACCAACTTCACATGTGCTTTCCAGAACCTTATCTATGTCCTAACCTGCTCAGGTTATGGTCACAATTATGTGGGCCAAACGAGCCTTACTTTGAGACGCAGAGTCACGCTGCATAAAGAGCAGATTTGTTTCCCTCAATACAGGCAGAAAGCACCGAGAGACCATATCGACAGATGCACAAGTAATAAAACGCCGAATTTTAGTATCTTCCCATTATACCAATGCAAAGATTCAATCTCAGTACTAGAACACCTAAAGAAGGAAAACCTTTTCATACAAAGTACAGACCACACCTCAATATACAAATTTGATCATTTAAAA
This sequence comes from Octopus sinensis, assembly GCF_006345805.1. Lineage (NCBI taxonomy): Eukaryota > Metazoa > Mollusca > Cephalopoda > Octopoda > Octopodidae > Octopus > Octopus sinensis. The sequence goes on from NC_043001.1 coordinate 15,447,221, forward strand.
AAATTATACTAAGGAGCCAGTTGTCCCCCACCCCTGTCACTTGTTACTTCCCTTGTTTCACTCACTAGACTCATTCCTACTTATTTTTCAAACATACCCCTCTGTCACGAGAACTGATTACTGTACAATGTCCCTTGAAAGGCTAATTTAATTAGCGAAAGCCGGTTGGATTTCACGACATGCATATAATATGTATATATTTATAAAAAGATATTAAACTATATGAAACGAAGGCATTTCTCTTCCACTTTTTATATATTTTTTCGACATATTTTCAGCCCATATATATATATATATATATATATATATATATATTATAGGCGCAGGAGTGGCTGTGTGGTAAGTAGCTTGCTTAGGAACCACATGGTTCCGGATTCAGTCCGACTGCGTGACACCTTGGGCAAGTGTCTTCGACTATACCCTCGAGTCGACCAAATATAATATAATAAATGCGAAAACTAATTTATGTGTATTAATGTGTCACACTTCGATCCCCTTTCTCACTATTGAATGACACTTCTACTATTTGGGATGACCAAACGGAAACTGAAAGATAGCCGAAGAGATGGATTTCCACTTCGGCATCCGAAACTCAGAGTTTTATCTTCGCTATTGAATAATTGTCACATATTATTTTACAGATAAATTTCCTCTATTTACATAATATTAAGGTCTCTTTCTTTCTTTTGTTATCTTACCGTTTTTACCAATATATATATATACATATATATACATATATATATATACATATATATACATATATATATATATACATACATATATATATATATTATATATAGATATATATATATATATATATATATATATATATATATATATATGTATGTATGTATATTGTGTGTGTATGTGTGGTTTGCGTTTATCACCCACTATCGCTTGATAACCGATGCTGGTGTGTTTACGGCCCCGTAACTTAGCGATTCGGCAAAAGATACCGATAGAATAAGTACTAGGCTTACAAAGAATAAGTCCTGGGGTCGATTTGCTCGGCTAAAGACGTTGCTCCAGCATGGTTGCAGTCAAATGACTGAAACAAGTAAAAGAATAAAGGAATATATATCTCAATATATATGTATATATATATATCAATATACATATATAAATATATACAGATGAATGTATGTGTGTGTGCTTATATATATGCATGTATGTATGTATGTATGTATATGTGTGTGTGTGTGTATATATATATATACGTATATATATATATGAATATATATTCTATATATATGCATATATACATACATGTATATATATATACATACATGTATATATATATATATATACACACACACACACATATATATATATATATATAATACATGTGTGTGTGTATATATATACATATATATAAAGAGACACACACATATTTACATATATACATGTTTATATGTATGTGTAAATGTGCATATATGCAAATAGGCTCACATGTAAATGGATGTATGCATAAGAGTGTATATATATATATATGCATACGTAAATTCATGTATATATAAATACACATGTATGTATTTATGTATGTATGTATGCGTGCAGAGAGAGACTGAGAAATGTTTGGAAAGAGGGAGATAGATAGAATGACAGATAGCGAGAGTGTGAGAGAGGGTGCCAGTAAAAAGGTGAGAGAGAAAGAGAGAGAGGGGGACAGAGAGAGAGAGAGAGGCGTTGATAAAACTTAGACATATTTCAGATAAAATTTGCACTTAAACGTTACACATAAGCCAAGGACACATATGCTACACATACGCGTATATCCAGTACATATACCCACATCCCCAATAACATGCACCGCACGAACCAAAGAAGGAGCCTCCGCGTAATCACTTCTACCACTAGAAGTAGCAGCAAATTCTTTCAGTCACAGTCATTGATTTATATTCTTTTCTACTCTAGGCACAAAACCCGAAGTTTTGGGGGAGTGGGCCAGTAGATTAGATCGACCCCAGTCCGCAACTGGTACTTAATTTATCGACCCCAAAAGGATAAAATGCAAAGTCGACCTCGGCGGAATTTGAACTCAGAATGTAGCGACAGACGAAATACCTATTTCTTTACTACCCAAAAGGGGCTAAACACAGAGAGGACAAACAAGGACAAACGGATTAAGTCGATTATATCGACCCCAGTGCTTAACTGGTACTTAATCTACCGACTCCGAAAGGATGAAAGGCAAAGTCGACCTTGGTGGAATTTGAATTCAGAACGTAACGGCAGAAGAAATACCTATTTCTTTACTACCCACAAGGGGCTAAACACAGAGGGGACAAACAAGGACAGACAAACGGAGTAAGTCGATTACATCGACCCCAGTGCGTAACTGGTACTTAATTTATCGACCCCGAAAGGATGAAAGGCAAAGTCGACCTCGGCGATATTTGAACTCAGAACGTAGCGGCAGGGGAAATACCTATTTCTTTACTACCCACAAGGGGCTAAACACAGAGGGGACAAACAAGGACAGACAAACGGATTAAGTCGATTACATCGACACCAATGCGTAACTGGTACTTAATTTATCGACCCCGAAAGGATGAAAGGCAAAGTCGACCTCGGCGGAATTTGAACTCGGAACGTAACGGCAGCAGAAATACGGCTATGCATTCCGCCCGGCGTGCTAACGTTTCTACCAGCTCGCCGTTTTAGTCATTGATTGATATTGTCATAGACATACACTCGGTGTGTATATGAGTGCGAGTATACATACACGAATAAACACATACACTCACACACACACAACTCTCCTTCTCTCTCTCTCTCTCTCTCTCTCTCTCTCACACACACACACACACACACACACCTCTCTATCTCACACACACATGTATGAATGTATATATATTTGTGTTTGTTTTCAGCTCGAATGATTTGGGCTTCGAGTATTGGCAGAAGGCCAACAATTTCGAAGAAGGGTAAATCGATTACATCGACCCTGATGCTCACTAAGTATTTATTTTATTGGCTGACATCTATGACACTATATACATCTTGTTATGCATATGTACAAAGTCTGATCAATACGTATCTGGACTGTCGCCATAGTAATGAAGCTAAAGCACACAGAGTGAAGCCGCTTGGTACATATTGACCTTGAACTCTGCTGTGCATGCACACAAAGTTTTAACATTTTAGCTCACTTCCGCTGTTTATAGCAGTGCTTGGAAGCAAGGTGTGTAGCGTGTGATTGTCGCATTAACCATAACAGAGAAAGTTGAACAGAGAATCTGCGTCAACTTTTGCCAAAAGCTTGGTGATACCTGCTCAGAAACATACGTAAAGTTTTCAAAAACCTTTTCATCGTCCTCAACACAATCGAGGAAATCTTGTGCATCTGAAACCCGAGTGTCTTTTTGGTCAGCTGAAAGCAGTTTTGGCACAAACTTGGCAGACACGCGTCTCATACCCAAATCTGATAATGGACTGAACTGAACCGTAACTAATCTGCACATCCTCTGATAACTCACGGATGGGCTATGAGAAGGTATCGCAAAGTTTTTTGACAAAATTTGATTCAGATTCTCTGCTCAACTTTCTCTGTCATGGTCAATGCGACGATTACACGCTACACACCTTCCTTACAAGCACTGCTGTAAACAGTGGAAGTGAGCGAGAACGCTAAAACTTTGTGCGCATTCACAGCAGAGTTCAAGGTCAATCTGTGCCAAGCGGCTTCACTCTGCGTGCTTTAGCTTCGTTACTATGGCATCAGTCCCGATACTTATTGATCAGACCTCATGTGTTTATGTATGTATTTCTTTGAGTTTAATTTAATCTCTTCTTGCGAGATTGTATGTTGTTGACGTCATAAGATGTGTCTCGTAACTATCAAAGCAACAAGACATTTTTAAAGTTACGAGACACATCTTACGACGTCAACAACATACAATCTTCGTTGAT
>NC_043001.1:15456132-15471132 GCF_006345805.1 Octopus sinensis
TCTCTGTGTTTGTCCCCCTAGCATTGCTTGACAACCGATGCTGGTATGTTTACGTCCCCGTCACTTAGCGGTTCGGCAAAAAAGACCGATAGAATAAGTACTGGGCTTGCAAAGAATAAGTCCCGGGGTCGATTTGCTTGACTAAAGGCGGTGCTCCAGCATGGCCACAGTCAAATGACTGAAACAAGTAAAAGAGAAAGAGAAAGTGTGCATGTGTAGTACACACACACACACACACACAGATACCGTGGTGCTCCGTCGGTTAGGACGACGAGGGTTCCAGTAGATCCGATCAACGGAGCAGACTGCTCGTGAAATTAACGTGTAAAAGGCGGCGATCTGGCAGAATCGTTAACACGCCGGGCGAAATGCGTAGCCGTATTTCGTCTGCCGTTACGTTCTGAGTTCAAATTCCGCCGAGGTCGACTTTGCCTTTCATCCTTTCGGGGTCGATAAATTAAGTACCAGTTACGCACTGGGGTCGATGTAATCGACTTAATCCGTGTGTCTGTCCTTGTTTGTCCTCTCTGTGTTTAGTCCCTTGTGGCTAGTAAAGAAATAGGTTAGGACGACGAGGGTTCCAGTAGATCCGATCAAGATCAGCCTGCTCGTGAAATTAACGTGCAAGTGGCTGAGCACTCCACAGACACGAGTACCATTGACGTAGTTCATTGACGTAGATTCATCGTGACACAGAGTGTGACAAGGTTGGCCCTTTGAAATATAGGTACAACAGAAACAGGAAGTAAGAGTGAAAAGTGTGGTGAAAGAATACAGCAGGGTTCGCCACTACCCCATGCCGGAGCCTCAAGAAGCTTTAGGTGTTTCCGCTCAATAAACACTCACAACGCCCGGTCTGGGAATCGAAACGGTGATCCTACGATTACGAGTACGCTGCCCTAACCACTGGGCCATTGTGCTTCCTCACATATACATGTATATCTATATGCGCGTGCGTGTTCGTATGTATGTATGTATTCTTTTATTCTTTTACTTGTTTCAGCCATTTGACTGCGGCCATGCTGGAGCACCGCCTTTAGTCGAACAAACCGATCCCAGAACTTATTCTTTGTTCGTACTTATTCTATCGGTCTTTTGCCGAACCGCTAAGTTATGGGGACGTAAATACACTAAAATAGGTTGTGAAGAGATGGTGGTTGAACACACACACACATATACAACGGGGTTCTTTCAGTTTCCGTCTACTAAATCCGTTCACAACGCTTTGGTCGGCCCGAGGCTATAATAGAAGACACTTGTCCAAGATGCTATGCAGTGGGACTGAACCCGGAATCATGTGGTTGGGAAGTACACGTCGGTATGTATGTATGTATGTATGTATGTATGTATTTATGTACGTACGTATATATGTATGTATGAATGTATGTATGTATGTATGTATGTATGTGTGTGTGTGTGTGTGTGTGTGTGTGTGTGTGACTGTATGTATGTATGTATGTATACAGGAGAGAGAGAGAGAGAGAGAGAGAGAGAGAGAGAGAGAGAGAAAGAGAAGACCATATAGAGACCCGTTGTTTTTCTCGTATTTCTTTAATGTTCAGTATCCGCAGTGTGTGAATTAGGGTGTTGATGGAGGGCTGATTGCACTCCCCTTGTTGTTATGGTTTCCAGATGGTTGATCCAGATTTCTAGCAACCAGTGCATCTGTGTATGTTTTGGAAGTCCCAGAGGAAACCTCGGTTAAGCTGCTCAGATTTTTGAAAGACAGTTATCTGGGTCTTTAAGTGTCAAAATATTGCCCTATAGATTTCATATTTGTGTACACGCACACACACAGTCACACACACACACACACACACACACACACACACACACACACACACACACACACACACATACATACATGCATACATACATGCATACATACAGATACAGATGCCTAAAATGTACGTGGTCTGATCAAAAAGTATCCGGACTGTTGCACAGTAACGAAGCTAAGGCACACAGAGTAAAGCCACTTAGCACAGGTTGACCTTGAACACTGCTGTGCATGCGCATTAAGTTTTAACGTTCTTAACACTAACCGGTGTTAGTGTGCTTACATCCCCGCAACTATATAACGTAGCGGCTCGGCGAAAGAGATCGAGTATCAAGCTAATAAAAATAAGTCCCGGGGGCGATTCAGTCGACTAAAATTCTTCATGTGGTACCCCAGCATGGCCGCAGTCTAGTAACTGAAACAAGTAAAGTTTATTTTTTAAATGCACACGCACGCACCACACACACACATACACACACAAACACACACACACACATATATACACATATATACACATATGTATGTGTGTGTTCATGTGTGTCAGCGAGCGTGGGCGGCAAATCTTACTGGCGCTGTAAATTAATTCTCTATAAACATCCAGTTAATTAAAACTGTACTAATTGAACATATCAATTCATTAAAAATGCAGTAATTAGTTCAATAACCTTCAAAATATTTTGTTAAACTTTTAAATGTCATTTTTAGCATATTTCAAAGCGATAAATACAAATCAACGATTTACTGCAGTCGAAGACGGGCGAAATATATTTTTATGCAATTATTTCTTCGAAGACTCTTTTCTTAAGTTCCTTTACACTGCATCTTTTTTGTCACAAAACATATATACTTCGTGGAGGCGCAATGGCCCAGTGGTTAGGACAGCGGACTCGCGGTCGGAGGATCGCGGTTTCGATTCCCAGACTGAGCGTTGTGTGTGTTTATTGAGCGAAAACACCTAAAAAGCTCCACGAGGTCCCGGCACGGGGTAGTGGCGACTTCTGTTGTACTCTTCGCCACAAATTTCTCTCACTCTTTCTTCCTGTTTCTTGAGTAATGCTGCGATGGACTGGCGTCCCGTTCAGCTGGGGGGAAAACATACGCCACAGAACCCGGGGAACCGGGCCCATGAGCCTGGCTAGGCTTGAAAAGGGCGATGTTTTTTATATATACTTCGCTCCATTTTAGAGTCGATGTACATTGACATAAAGACGGCGAGCTGGCAGAATCGTTAGCACGCCGGATGAAATGCTTAGCGGTATTTCGTCTGCCGTTACGTTCCGAGTTCAAATTCCGCCGAGGTCGACTTTGCCTTTCATCCTTTCGGGGTCGATTAAATAAGTACCAGTTACGCACTGGGGTCGATGTAATCGACTTAATCCGTTTGTTTGTCCTTGTTTGTCTCCTCTGTGTTTAGCCCCTTGTGGGTAGTAAAGAAATAGGTATTTCGTCTGTCTTTACGTTCTGAGTTCAAATTCAGCCGGGGTCGACTTTGTCTTTCATCCTTTTAGAGTCTATAAATTAAGTACCAGTTGCGTTACTGGGGTAGACCCGATGTTTAAACTACAGCATGGACTGAAGAACAACTCTACTAGTTTCGTCACTTTTTACGAACTCATCAGAAATGTTTACATCATTGAATCTACAAAGGGAGGGAGGGAGAGAGGGGGAGGGGGAGAAAAGGAGAGAAGCTCATAACTATTTATAAAAAAACGTGGTGAAAAACCAGTGTCTACTGTTTGTCATGAACAAAGGAACGCGAACTCAGTGCGTATTGTCGAAAAATTACTTATACTATTACTCTGTCTCTGTCTCTGTCTGTCTGTCTGTCTCTCTCTCTCTCTCTCTCACACACACACACATACGCGCGCACACACACTCACGCACATGACCTGTTAAATTGTTGTATACTATTACCGGTGGAGAACTTTCTAAAGATCCTCCATAACATGTATCAAAAACTCTACCCCCAATTTCCCACCTTAGACTCTCTGTACATAAAAATTCCCAGTTGTTGATAGTAAGGACCATCTAACTAGCAGGCAGGGAGAGAGAGAGAGAGAGAGACAGAGAAGAGGGAGGGAGAGAGAGAGAGGTGGGTGAGAGAGTGAGAGAGAGAGAGAGAAGAAGGTCCTGAGATTGTCACCTGTCATCATTAGACGTCAGTCACGAAAGTGAATGACAATCAGGTTGTGTCTACCTTGCCAACTTGTTTTCACTATGTCAAGTCACTTGGTGAGATGCATCGACTGGGACATGGTGGCGGTGGTGCTGATGGTGGTGCTGGTGATGTTGGTGGTAATGGTAATGGTGTTCTGTGGCACTGTCGGGGATATGAGATTTTGCTGTTATAATCTAGTCCAGTGGTTCCCAACCTTTTCACAGTGGTTCCCAAAAGTGGTTCACAACGCATTTGTTTAAATGAGTTTTCCCACGGACTCTTTTTAATATGCTTAAATCTTCTGTCGCTGCCGTAAGGCTTTACTTCCACACACCGCAGCTTAATTTAATTCGTCCTTAGTCGAAAGACATCTGTTGTTATATCCTGTTATTTGTATTTGTGTAACATTTCTGGGGAATGGGGGTGTCCGTCCTTGTTTTCGTATACATTCGCGGGTTTCTTCCAAAGAATGTAATGCTCTTAGCTTATTTTTCCTTGGGGCTGGCCAGATTGGAGCAATCTCGAGTATAACCAGCCGGAATTGCAAGGATAATCTGGAACTCGACTGAGGATAGAAAACTCCGAATGATCCATCCTTGTTTTCCTTGAATCGTATGTCTGGATATTTGGGTATTTTATTTTTTTGATTCACCTATCTGTCTGGATGTTTTGCGTTCTTGTCCCATTTTTATATTGTATATATATATATATATATATGTGTGTGTGTGTGTGTGTGTGTGTGTGTGTATATGTATGTTTATATGAAATTTTGAATTTAGTTCATGGACATCCAGTACTGTCTTTGCGGACCCTAGGTTGGGAAAAGCTGGTCTAGTCCCTTATCAGCCTTGATCGAGTTTATTACTTTCGGCTTTTGCAATACAATAAAAAGACCAAACTTACAACAAAACACTGCACGCATTCCATTCGCAAATAATTACAGAGCTGCGCTCCATTATGCACTTAGAACTCCAATAAAACTATAACGACTAAAAGCAATCATAGCGAGACAGCCACGTAGTGTCAGTCAAGGAAAGCCCCACCAGGTCTAGGATTAACCTGAAGACCAAGGACCGACGACAGAAAACCGTTAAGTAAAAGAAGCATGTGCTCAGGGAATCAGAAGTGGAGGAGGACAGCAGAAATGGTAAATGGTTTACGGTACAAAAGAAATCACTTTAAACTTGTTAAAGTACTTTTCGAAGTGGCTTATATGATCGGAAATATAATTTCGAAATCTTTATGGCATCATAGTGAGGATCTGTTTGAAGACTTTGCAATTAAAAAAGTGGCGAAAACTTTTCAATTATAAATAAAGTAGAAGTATGCAAAAATAAACATTATTTTCCATATTAATGTTAGGTTTGTTTCATTACTAAAGTAAAAATTCATTTTGTGGTTTAGTATTGTTTATATTTTGAATTTCAGTGATAAGGAAGTGCCAAAATGTTCAAAAGTTCTTTGGGCTTCTTATGGGTGTTAATCCGATCCTGGATAATAACTTCTCTCAGATACGTTCTCTGGTCTAAAACCGTATATTAAAAAATAGACTCTCTATATATTTGAATGCGCGCGCGTAAGTGTGTGTAGGCACAATGGCCCAGTGGTTACGGCAGCGGAGTCGCGGTTATAGGATCACCGTTTCGATTCCCAGATCGGGTGTTGTGAGTGTTTATTGAGCGAAAACATCTAAAGCCTCACAAGGCTCCGGCAGGGGATGATGATAAACCCTGCTGTATTCTTTCACCACAACTTTCTCTCACTCTTTCTTCCTACTTCTGTTGTACCTGTATTTCAAAAGGCCAGCCTTGTCACACTCTGTGTCACACTGAGTCTCCCCGAGAACTACGTTAAGTGTACACGTGTCCGTGGAGTGCTCAGCTACTTGCACGTTAATTTTACGAGCAGGCTGTTCCGTTGATCGGATCTACTGTAACTCTCGTCGTCGTAACCGACAGTGCCACGTTACACGATATATATACATATGAAGTTAATCCAAACATGAAAACAAAGACAAAACACAACAACGCGAGAACGTGGAACAAGTATAGTGTTAGTGGACGCTCAGGAAAGGAAAGAAAGAAGGAGGATTTAACGTTTCGAGTGGAGCTCTTCGTCAGAAACATAGGAAAAGGAAAGGTCCAAAGAAGGGAAGACGGGGTGAAAAATCGCCAACACGCGGTCACATTTTACATATATATATGTATAAGTAGGTAGGTAGATAGATAGATAGATAGATAGATAGATAGATAGATAGATAGATAGATAGATAGATAGATAGATAGATAGATAGATAGATAGATAGATAGATAGTAGATAGATAGATAGATGATAGATAGATAGATAGATAGATAGATAGATAGATAGATAGATAGATAGATAGATAGATAGATGATAATAAAATATATACATAGATAAACCGACACACAGATGTATGAAGAGACAGAAAGACAGATAGATATGTGACAGCATTTCTCTCTAGATTCCGTCAGTCAAATTTCCCTCATAAGGTATTGGTCATTTCGAAGTTACGACAGAAAACACCTGCCCAAATTATTGTGCAGTTGGATTAAATCCGGGACCATTTGATTGAGGAACGACCTTTTTAACCACACACCCATCCCCCCTGTACTTGTAATCTATTTTATCGATCTGTGAATGATGAACGGTAAACTCGATCGCGGAGCATTTTGAACACAAAATCACAAAGGAACTCTACCAAATATTTTTGTCCGATGTTCTCTCAATTGTGCCATTTTATCTCACTTTATATTAGAAAACAGAAATGAAAACAAAATATGGAGCTGAAAAGATGGGGGGGGAGTGACAGTCTATGGTAATAGCGTCACTTCAAAGAGAATTTCTTAATTTAGACAAACAAAACCGTGCTGGGACCTGTTGCACCTGTATACATCCAACAGAGACCTCTGGCTGTTAGCGTTGATTTGGTTGTGTGTAGAAGACTATACTGAAGCATGCATGTGTGTAAAAGTGTGTGTGTGTGTATATATATGTGTGTGTGTGTGTGTGTGTTTGTGTTTTGAAGTGTATGGTAGCTTGTATCAGTTTTCTTTGTTTCTTTTTAACCCCAGATGGTAACATCTGCTCATCTGCCACACCTAAACACACACACATAGAGGTGTATTTATGTATGCGCGCGTATGTGTGTGTGTATGTGGTGGTGGTGGTGGTGTGTGTGTGTGTGTGTGTGTGTGTGTATGAGTGTGTGTATACGTGTGTGTGCGTATGTTTGTACTTTGACGGGGCAACATGACAGTATTTTGTCTCGTTCGTAAAACATAAACATCGTCGAAGAATCTCGTCAGGGTTCGCAGATGTATTTCTCCGATTCCCTTACCATTTTACTAAGAAAGCGAATTGGCAGAATCGTATGAGTATCGCAAAATACTGGCTTAGTTATTCATTCCAGCTCTCTGAGTTCGAATCTTGCAGAAGTCATCTTTATGTTTCGTCCTTTTGGGTTCGATGACTAAAATACCGGAATTATATTCGAGTCGATTCTTCTGTCTGAATTTTATTTTTTACTTAAATGTCCACCCATATCACATTGTGTCACGTGCGATGAAGGACGATAGCATGAATAAATGTGCAAAACAGAGTCCGGTGTTATCACCATAGAACACATGTAGAGATCGATTCTCATTGGTTTGTCATATGATCAAATTTATTGCTTCTGTTCTGATGCTACTCTGATGCAGAGGGTCCAAAGCTAATGACATCACTCCAAGGCTAATGACATCAAGAGCAATTACTCTACAAAGCTAATTAAAAATGATTAATGACGATTTTGGCCTTTAATGTCTGAAAATTTTCTAGTCACGGTTTCCATCGGCGACAACAAATGGACATTATTCATTTCCGGTTCAGAGTATAGAACTTCCAGTTAGACAAAGCCTGCTGTTTCGTGGCCCTTTGAAGATTTGGGTAACTCTGTCAATGAAGACCATGCCAGTCCTTGGTGTCTGACTTTTCAAATGAATTGTAGGATTTCTCCTTTCCCTTTATCTACATCACTATACCTACTTTTAATGCAGGTTGGAGGTATTATGCTTGTTTGACTTGTTTAAAGAAGCAGATTTCCATTGATTGCCAGATAGATATGATTTAATAATTACAAGTTGGCTGGTGACTGTAGTTCGGATTTTTGAGGTTATAGTTCTTGATATGGTGAGTCATGTTTTCCAGACAAGAATAACTGACATTAATATTATACGAATTAAAAAGCTTATGGTATGTATGCGTTGGTGGGGATTAACGTAATAATAGAGACAGAAAAGTCTTGACCATGATTAGGCTGTGTGGTGAATTAAACTAGATAACTTTCCTCTTCTGATTCTATACGGTGATAAAGATTTATTCACTTATACCTGTTTTTCAATTACACCACTCTTATCTGGGACATCATTATAATAGATAGCTGCCCTATTTAAAATATTCCTCTTCAAAGTTAGACCAGAGTTTCTCCTTATTCAAGCGACAACTTTTCTTATTATCACTAATAGTTGGAATTTTTATAGATGTATTTATTCAGCTTTCTATAGCGGTAGCGTTTGCCTGTCCCTACGTAAATGTTGACTATCATTTTGTTAGTACAACTAATAAATAATTTCTAAATTTAGCTCAAGGGGGTGGGTTATTCATTTGAGGTTGCTAAGTCATCATACGAGGGTGGGTGGAAAAGTTCACAGACTATGAAGGAGTGATAGTAGAACTATAAAATCTTGCATGCATTAATTCCAGCCTTTCTTATTAATAACAGAATTGTCTCTTTCTATGTCAACTGGCTTATGACTGTTCAAAGAAAACTTCAAATGTAACTAGTAGTAACTTTTCTTGAAAATGGACAAAATTTGGCACTGTAATATTATCAAGTACCTTCAGAAAAAGAGATTCCCCCCTCTCCAAAAGGCATTCATGCTGACATGCTTGCAACATTAGGGGTGACGCTTCAGTTTTATCAACAGTACAAATGTGGGCAACAGAAGTGTGTGTGTGTGTTATGGATTATGACCCGGTAGGCCACACTGACGAGGCTCAGGGTTTCAATACTCAGAAGCCGAAACCTGGTTTGTGGATATCCTTAATTGCATAATATTTTTATTTGTGCTGTTAAATCTTTTTATTTAATTTAAATTAAATCTTTTAAATTTATACGAAGCGTAAGGATGCTTAACAAGCATCCACCTGCTAGAAATAAGAGCTAAAATCTTAAATTTATCCACCGTACCGTCCCAAGATAACAGAGAAAAACAGTATGCGAGAAAAACAGAAGTTTTTCTCTGTTATCTTGGGACGGTACGGTGGATAAATTTAAGATTTTAGCTCTTATTTCTAGCAGGTGGATGCTTGTTAAGCATCCTTACGCTTCGTATAAATTTATGATTCATAGCTATTTAATGCTATTGTGGCTGCGATCCACTTATGTCACTGCTGGTGATATTATCAATTTTAAAATTTATCCACAGATGATATGAACAGTAGTGTGAAAAGCGAAAGTGAAAACAATAGAGAGTGAGTGAGATATAGAGACGGGGGAGAGAAAGAGAGAGATAGGTAAGATAGAGAGAGAGAGAGAGAGAGAGATATGGACGTCGCTGACGTTAGAAAACAGGAAGTAAATGTTTTTAAAAACTTTCGAAGACAGGAATCTAATATAAAAAGCAATACTTTTTAATGACCAATGGCTATAATGGAGACAACCAGTTTCTGAAAGTTACTTCGTAAAGAGTTACCTCCTTTCTGCACGTAACCCAGGAACGGGAGTTTTCGCTCCAAAGGGTCCGTTACTCATTATGTGAAAAATTTTAAGTATCTAAAACCGTCCCTGGAACATAAGTAATGTATGTTCCCAGTTTGGAGAAGATCAGTTAAAAAATACGGCCGTTATGATCTTTTACACGCACACACAGACAGAACGGTATACACACACACATATATATATAGCACCAGGTGGTGCTATTAAGTTAGACATGGCCTGGGCCAATAATGGCCGAAACCTATCAAAGTATCAAAGTATATATACATTTGCGGCCAAAATGTTCAGAACGGCATTGTTTGCGTCAGAAAAGTAAGTATAAGTTTTTATCAATGTAGTTTATATTCTATAATTTTCACAGACAATAAATACAATATTAATTGTTATTGTCTGAGATTTTGGTGTAATGGGTTTTGCAGTAAATCACTAAATCATCCATAACTTTTGTATTATCCTCTCAAATTACACCAGAATCTCAGGCAATAACAAATAATATTGTATTTATTGTCTGTGAAAATTATAGAATATAAAACAACTTTGATAAAAAATTATATATACTTTTCTGACGCAAACAATGCCGTTCTGAACATTTTGGCCGCCACTGTATATATATATATATATATATGACAGGCTTCCACGTGGTTTATATCAATCAAATTCCCTCACAAGGTATTTATTAACCCTATGCATAGCGAGTAAGTGTGGTTGTCTGGGTGACTGAGACGTTTACTACGAACAGAGGCGGCTCCAAGACAGTTCCCTGGGGGACTCAACTTGCTATTAATGTTACTTTGGAGAGGGCTCCCACACATTTATATGTATGTGTGTACATATATATATATATATATATATATATATATATATATATATACGTAAGCTGACGTTGCATCATTCGTGTGATATATCTTAAAACTAAAAAAATCTAAACTAACCAATAACTATACTGTATATACAAACGCATCCAAACACACACACATACACACACTCACGCACGCACACACACATACACACGTGCATATGCATTCTTATATCAATGAGTTTATATAATTGGTTCAACTTATCAGAACCGACCCATTTTTCAACAGAGATGTACTTTGTATAGATCTACGCAATCCAATAATGACCCTTCATGTGGAAAACTTCTGTTGAAATATCAAAGAGATTAGAAGAAACGTTAGAACACACGATTAAGAATATTTTTCAAAGTGTTTTGCTTAATATGGAAAATAATTTCAAAAACCAATCTTTACCATATGTTTTAGTATTTCTTCCAAGAACTGATAAACGTCTCAGAAAAGATTCTAATATTACGGAATGGTTGTTTAACAAAGGCAATTAAGAAAATACTAATCGAAAAAGTTGTCAAAGGTTTTGAACTTCAAAAGCTTAATAAGGAATAAAACTGGTAAGAAAAATATCTTGGAAACCTTCAAAGAATTTTCTAATTTGGGGAATTTTGCTCCGATTCTGCAACTTTTTCTCTCTCTTTCTCTCTTTTACTTGTTTCAGTCATTTGACTGCGGCCATGCTGGGGCACCGCCTTTAATCGAGCAACTCGACCCCGGGACTTTTGTAAGCCCAGTACTTATTCTGTCGGTCTCTTTTGCCGAACCGCTAAGTAACGGGGACATAAACACACCAGCATCGGTTGTCAAGCAATGCTAGGGAGACAAACACAGACACACAAACACACACATGCATATATATACATATATACGACGGGCTTCTTTCAGTTTCCGTCTACCAAATCCACTCACAAGGCTTTGGTCGGCCCGGGGCTATAGTAGAAGACACTTGCCCAAGGTGCCACGCAGTGGGACTGAACCCGGAACCATGTGGTTGGTAAGCAAGCTACTTCTCAATCACCTGTTCTTATTTTTGTAGTTGTTATTATTATTTGTTATTGATTTTGTTGGTCATCATCACCATCACCTCATCGTCTTCTTCTCCTCTCCTCCCTCCACCTCCTTCTCTTCTTCTTCCTCATCCTTCTCCCTTCTCTTTTCCTACTCCTCTTCCCTCTTCTTCCTTCCACCTCTTCCTTCTCTTCCTCCTCCTTTGCCGCCCCTTCTCTTCCTTTTTCCTTCTCTTTTTCTTTTCCTCCATGTCTTTACAAGCATAAATATTAACTCCTCAACGCTACGTGTTATACATTATACATCAAGAAATTTTGTTGTTGTTGTTGTTGCTGTTGCTTTCGTTTAACCCCAAACAGAGGCATCATTAAGCAGACAGACCAGTGTTTAAAGACGTTCCATCTGCGACAAGTCTACATGTTTGCATATCAAATTCTACACTATCCAATGTATTCTCGCCTGATATGTTCTAACTGGTCAAGCAACCTTAGAGCTACACCTTTCGTCATTTATCTTGGCAATTACAGTATACAATTCTTAAATAAAATGTGCTTTATTCTATATATTTCTGATCGAATCATGTAATTAAAATCTTCAATAATAAAACAATTTAAAAATCACATTTTGATAAAAATATATTAAAATTAGAATTTTAAAGAGTTTTCTCGGCAGTGTAAACTTTAATAATTCGTTTCTGTTAGTAAAAGTTACATACTCATAACTAATTAGCAAGCAGCTTTCCTTATCATAGTATACATATACTTAGAAGTTAATGACACCAGATTTGGTAGCTATGCCTCGACTCTAGAATTCCTTCTTATCTTGAAAATTGTAATGTATATTTGTCATGCAAAATGTTTCTGCCCTATATATGATGAGGTGAATTTATTATGGAGATAAGGTATTGGCCATGAAGAGATAAAATAACGTGATTGGACGCTGGATTTGGTTGTTATATGTCTACCGTGTATTTCCCTAATTAGCTCGAAAACTGCAATGTATAATTGCTCGATAAGTGGAGAGATGAGTTAACTGAGGGCTTGAGGTATCGGTCGTGAATTGAAATTTAAATCGCTGCAAGGATTTTGTTGTGTTTCTTCGTTGTCCCTCTCTATCTAACTGTTCAGGTAGCAGGTCATAAATGTCATGGGAGACAGAACGACAGATTAACTAAAGGAATTACCTCTTATGTATCCCGTGGATCATTGAGGCAGAAAAGGTATTCACAGCTGTTGTCTTTGTTCCGGGGAAACAAAAAGAAAACAAGGATTGTATTTTCTTTATTGACATGTTAATTCACGAGGTTGGAAGTTGGTTCCTGAAGATTTACATATCCTTCTTTCTCATTCAGTTGTTCCTTGATGGTTTTCATTTATTACTTTTCAAAGCAAAGAGCTTGTTAAGGTTATTTCTATAGAAAATCCGTCGTGATAATCTTAACTATTGACGTAATAGCACTGCTAACACAGTAGAACGTGGTATTGACTTATAAAGACATTTAATATACTTTGTTATTTATTATGATTGCATAACGAAATACCGTGTCCCTACACGAAAAGCGTTTTATTAATGACGTGTATTTAGCATGCTTTTTTAGTATACTTCCATGGTATTTAGCAGGAATTGTCAAAAATGCATTTTCAGAGATTGCAATAAATTTATTTCGTTGCAAAGAATTTATTGCATTTTATTTATTGTTTTTGCAATAAATTAATTACAATTTTCTTTCGTCGCAATAAATTGCAATGCTCTCCAGAAAACCCCCTTGTAAAATTTTTACGCCTCCAAAAATGTCATTTTTTTGCAAAAAAATAACAGTACATTTCTAATGAAAGCTCTACTTTCTCAATTTTTGTTGATCTATTTCTTTGCTGTCCGAAAGATGTTTGGATCACCCGCATTTTCAAAAAAATTCTCACACTGCCTGCTAGAATAACAAAATCGACCACCAATGTGTGATATGACCTAGGATGGAAAAACATTCCTACAACGCTCCCCTTAGGGCCCATACCACCCCAATCAAAACAGAAAAAAAACCATGAATGGAAAAAGGACGGTTTCATACTATTAGCAATTAAAATGAGTCTGCATTTAACAATTTACATGAGGGGATTGGATGAAACGATACGTGAAACAAGTTCGTTATCCCAAAGATGGTCATATACTCTTGAAAACAGTTGCATCTCCAGATATACGGATGATAATTGATGTCTTGTATCATCGAAGGCATTCGCTGCTACACTGAAGAACCTTTCAACCAAGTTAGTCGTTGGCGAAATGAATGCTGTATTAATATAACGTGGTTGGCAGGCACCCATCTCGCTTCGACGCTTTTTGAGGACATTGCAAGCGAAGTTGTCCGGTTCATCGTCCAAAACCGTTTCTTGTTCTGGTGTATTGGTCAGCTTTAAGCTTACAACAAATTCCTTTTCACCTGCAGCCAGCTCAGTGGCCTTTTTGATTTTGTATTTTTTAGCAAAGACTTCTCGAACAAAGGGAATTAGTTTGCAATTAATTGCAATCTTCGCAATAAATTATTGCAATTGAAAAGAGCTTAGCAGTAAATTAATTTATTGCAATTAATTTTTGACCAATAAATTTTTGACAACCCCTGGTATTCAGTGTGTTCTGCTTCGCCTTCGTTGTTCACATTCATGTTTTATGGTCGCTATGAGTTATTTCTCACAGCTCGCTTCTATTACAAACACACGCACACACACAAAACACACACACACTCACGTTCACACACCACCACACACATACGGATGTCACAGGGAAAATCATTACGAAACAGGAAATCACAGAAAAAAAATTCACAGGAAATCATCAATAAACGATTGATTGAATGTCCTTTGTATTGTTTCCTTATTTCATTCAATAAAGAGATTCAATAATAAAACGATTTTTTCTTCACATCTATAATAACACCATTGTATTTAAACTATGTTGCATTGTATTAAAGTCGTTCACTTTAATAAAGCGGCTGAAAAGATTTGCTTAGTTTCTCTTTAATCTATGGGCGGAGAGTGTTATGTAACATTTTTCCGTGAGACAGATTTTGCTTTTTGTTTTTATTTTATTTTATTTTATTTACCTATTTTGCATTTTATTGTCATTTCAGATCCGTTTACAATCTTTATTTTTAATTCCTGCACAATTTACACCAACTGCATTGCACTTTGAGAATATCGAGTTCCCAGATAAATTTGTTGTTTTCTCAGCATTTGTTTGTTTGTTTGTTTGTTTGTTTGTTTGTTTGTTTGTTTGTTTGTTTGTTTGTTTGTTTGTTTGTTTGTTTGTTTGTTTGTTTGTTTGTTTGTTTGTTTGTTTGTTTGTTTGTTTGTTTGTTTGTTTGTTTGTTTGTTTGTTTGTTTGTTTGTTTGTTTGGTTTGTTGGTTGGTTTGTTGGTTTGTTTTTTGTTTGTTTGTTT
>NC_043001.1:15476132-15478549 GCF_006345805.1 Octopus sinensis
CAAACTGTTTAGTTAAAATTAATAATTGAAAAATCTGTGAACGAAAGTGAAGAGATCCTGGACCTTTTCTGTTTGGCTGCAGCTGTGGGAATTTCAAAGTTTATTGAAAATTTTTAAATTTGGTGTATTAATGTGGTTTTCCAAGCTGAAACTCAAGAGATATTTCAATTTTTCCAGAAGCATGTTTGATAAAAGTTATAGAGGTTTAAATTTTGATAATTTTCACACAGTCAAAA
The DNA here is from genome assembly GCF_006345805.1 of Octopus sinensis. Taxonomy (NCBI): domain Eukaryota; kingdom Metazoa; phylum Mollusca; class Cephalopoda; order Octopoda; family Octopodidae; genus Octopus; species Octopus sinensis. The sequence goes on from NC_043001.1 coordinate 15,476,369, forward strand.
ATAGGATTTGTAATCAAACTTCTCTGCAAATTTGAACCGACTCTCTTTCTCTTCTTCTCTCTTTTACTTGTTTCAGTCATTTGACTGCGGCCATGCTGGAGCACCGCCTTTAGTCGAGCAAATCGACTGCAGGACTTATTCTTTATAAGCCTAGTACTTATTCTATCGGTCTGTTTTGCAGAACCGCTAAGTTACGGGGACATAAACACACCAGCATCGGTTGTCAAGCGATGTTAGGGGGACAAACACAGACGCACAACATATATACATACATATATATATATTATATATATATATTATATAATATATATATATATATATATATATATATCTACGGCGGGCTTCTTTCAGTTTCCGTCTACCAAATCCACTCACAAGGCTTTGGTCGGCCCGAGGCTATAGTAGAAGACACTTGCCCAAGGTGCCACACAGTGGGACTGAAGCCGGAACCATGTGGTTGGTAAGCAAGCTACTTACCACACAGCCACTCTTGAAAAAAAAGGAGGAAGGACACTTTGGCAATGTAGCATGCAACGATCAGTGACTGAAATCCTATGTCGGTATTGTTCACAAATGTATGACAAACTTCATCATTAACTGTTGCTTGTTTCAGTCAGTGGGACATGGCCATGTTGGGGCATCGCTTCGAAGGGTTTAGGCCAGTGGTTCCGAACCTGTGGTCCGCGGACTCCTGGTAGTTCACAAAATGGTAGTACTGGGGCCCGTGAACTAAATTCAAATTTATGTATATATTATATATATATATATATATATATATATATATATATATATATATATATATATATAGGATAAGCATGTTAAATATGGTCCGTGAAAAACTCATTTAAATAAAATGGGTCCTTGGTGTTGAAAAGGTTGGGTTCCACTGATTTAGTCGAACAAATCCAGCCTAGAAATTACTTTTTTTTTCTTTTAGCTTCGTACTTGTATCGTTCTCTTTTGCTCAACCGCTAAGTTACCAGCGCGTAAACAAATCAACACCGCTTGTCGAGCGGATTGGGGAGACAAACACACACACACACACACACACATACACACACACACACACATACACTTCACACATATACACACATACACAAATACACATACATTCATTTATATATATACGACAGGCTTCCTGACAGTTTCCGTCTATGAAATTCACTTACAAGGCATTGGTCAGCCTGGGACTATTGTAGGAGAAGCTCAAGATGCTTGAAACTAAACAGTGTCAAAGTAAGCTTCTTCTAAACCGCACAGTCAGATCTGCGCTCATAAATAATTTTTAAAATACATGCATACATACGATTATGATGATGGCTGTCTACTCGCGACCGAAGAAGGCTATCACTGAGCATTGCCCATGCAAAATGCCAGCAATGCTCATGCATGTGTGGGAGTGACCGACACTCCGTCGTTCCATAACCATTCTCTGTGAGACATGTGGAATGAGACAGATAGCATTAAATTGTAACAGACTGTCAGTGACTCGGTTTTGTCTCAAATGACACCGTCTTAGCCAGTCCACCTAACGTTGCCTTCCTCTGCTATTTCAAACGTTATTGAGATCAGCAATTGTCGTCGTCTTCTTCTTCTTCGTCTTCGTCTTCTTCTTCTTCCTCTTCTTCTTCTTCATCTTCTTCTTCTTCTTCTCCTTCTTCCAATCAGGACTCACGCCATTAGCCACAAAGAATAATCTCTAATTCGAGCCTACTCTAAGCTACTAAGAATGCGATAGACTGGCGGTTGCACGGGCGCGAAAGCTACGTTGTTATCCTCATTCCATAAACGGTAGCTTTTAACGGGTGGAGAGCTGAACTATCCTGGGGGTAGAGAGGATTCGCAATCTAGACTAGGGTCTGAAACTTTTACCACACCATAGTTGGTTACACCATGGTTCCTCTGCTTTGTGGCAGAAGTACGAAAAAAAGTGAGAGAAAGTTGTGGTGAAAGAGTACGCCGGAGCCTCGTGGAACTCAGGTGTTTTTGTTCAATAAACACTCACAATGCCCGGTCTGGGAATCGAAACCGCGATCTTACGACCGCGAGTCCGCTGCCCTAACCACTGGGCCATTGCGCCTCCGCAACAATTGTTGTTGCCTATAACTGCTGTTCTGCATTTGGGGAGTTCAAGAGGGATTGTACATGTTCATTCTGTGTCTCCATCTATTTCTTTTTTAT
>NC_043001.1:15478649-15481149 GCF_006345805.1 Octopus sinensis
ATTTTTTACTTGTTTCAGTCATTGGACTGCGGCCATTCTGGGGCACCGTTTTGTGGAGTTTTTAGATGAACGAATCAACCCCAGTACTTATTGTAAGCCTGGTGCTTATTCTATCGGTCTTTTTTGCCGAACCGCAAAGTGACGGGGTCATGAAAACAACAACACTACTTGTCAAGCTGTGATGGGGACAAACACAAACACACACACGCGCGCACGTGCACAGCGGGTTTCTTTCAGTTTCCTTCCACCAAATCTACTCACAATGCTTTGGTCAACCAGAGGCTACAGTAGAAGGCATTTCTCCAAGGTGCTACACGTGGAATTGAACCCAGAATCGTGTGCTTCGAAAGCAAACTTCTAGCCAGGCATCCACGTCTGCGCTATATTTGTGTACGAGTGTGTGTGTGTGTGTGTGTGTGTGTGTGTGTGTGTGTGTGGTGTGTGTTTATACACATGCACACAGACACCAAATATGCACGTGATCAACATTAAGTTGACATAGTTAAGCTGTATGAGATATTTTTATGCAGAGGAATTCGCGATGTATAAAAATCTAGTCTTAAAGAAACATATTTTTAGTTTTACATAAATATTTATTGAATAAATAGTTATCTACACATGCCCATAGATACACGCATGCACGTGCACACATGGGTGCGCGCATACATTCACCGACGAACGCGTAAATACGCAAACATATGTGTGTATGTATATTTAGCCCCAGGCTAAACCTGCCTGGGCAGACTTGCTGCCAATTGTATTCTAGCCGTGACCATCATGATTTTGTTCTATATTTAGTCCGACATTGTTTATCCAGACTTTACCGCCAGAATTTGACCGTTAGGTTTCCACGTCACCTGACACGTATTTCGGCTGTTACAGTTATACGTCATCTGTCACGTGCTTATCCCGTATACAACGAGTGTATGTTGTGTCAGTCTGTTTGTTTTAACTTTGTGTTGTGATGTGAATGTTGCTGCTATAATTAATCCTCTATTTTTGTTAGAATTTTATGAAATACTAGCACTATGATCCGGCAACGCCGGGTCATAGTGCTAGTGCATGCATATACAGCTGCGTGCGTGCGTGCGCACATACACGCAAGTACTGTCCAAATCTCCGACCAATCACATACAGCTAGTTGGCATTCAATTGGTATATCAAGTTTCGGGCATTTTGATTGGGTTTTGGATAGAAAATTCACAAAAAAGTCACTTCTATTGATTTTTTTAATGGCTTTGCGGGGATGACTAGGGAAATGTAAAGATGTGCACAACCACCCTTGAACGGTTTTGAATGACCATAGAAAGTGCGAGCCCTCTAACTGAAAAATTGTGGATTTGTATAAAGGACACACACGCAGACATTTTGCCGTTTATATATAGAGAGATTTATGTATCATCCGTTAATATTTTTCGATGTTGCTTTGTTTTATGTTGTGTGAAGTAGCTTGTTGCAGTTGCTCGTTGTAAATGCATACGGAGTCTACGAGAGAGTGTTGTACTCGTCTGATCAAATGTAACAGAATCACGACGTTTGCGATTTTCACTTTCACGCTGAAATTTATAAATTGCATTGGTCAAGCTTGTTCTCGGTTTCATATGATATTAACTTTGGCCATTAAAACAACTGTTCATACACACGGCCAAATGGCTGAAGAACTCGCGTTGCATAATAAACATTATTAAATTCATAGTTAGAACGGGTACAAACACCAGATCGAACAACTACATATTCTTTGGCCAAAGACATCTGTAAAAAAAGATTGCGGAATAATTGTATGCCAATACCAATACAGTAGACTTGTTTGCATAAAAGTTCAAGGATATCTAAAGACTCATTTGCTCGAAATTCCCACAGACATAGTTGTCCGAAATTCCCACAGACTCGTTTGCCCCAAATTCCCACAGACTCGTTTGCCCCAAATTCCCACAGACTCATTTGCCCAAAATTCCCACAGACTCATTTACCCAAAATTCCCACAGACACATTTGCCCAAAATTCCCACAGACTCATTTGCCCAAAATTTCCAGACTCGTTTGCCCAAAATCCCTACAGACTCATTTGCCCAAAATTCCCACAAACTCATTTGCCCAAAATTTCCACGGACTCATTTGCACAAAATTCTCACAGACTCATTTGCACAAAATTCCCAAAGATTCATTTGCCCAAAATTCCCAAACTCACTTGCCGAAAATTCCCAAACTCATTTGCCCAAAATTCCCACAGACTCATTTGCCCGAAACTCCCACAGACTCATTCGCCCGAAACGAGAGAGGGAGTAGGCAGACATACATACAATTTTTTTTTTAAACTCTGAAGTCTATAAAAACTTGACAGAAACTATTTTCCGACGTCTGCAGTGAAAGTGAAACTGAATCAGTGCCCAGGTCGCAGACAGAGGCGACGCAAATTATCAGCCTCCTCACAAAGTTATAACCACATGAACACAACAGTTTTTGTGCCTTCTTAAATGACTTCAATGACTCTTTTACAATGT
>NC_043001.1:15483649-15503649 GCF_006345805.1 Octopus sinensis
GGCCACCGTGCAAATTTCAAAGACTCTGATAGGTTTCTTCGACTCGTCATGTAAATATTTCCAACTCAGTTCGAGACGTCATCACCATAATAGCACAGAAGCAGCGGTTTTGGCAGTAACTCTACCGTTTTCATTATGACTTCCTATTAAATTCGTACACGTTCAGCAAATTCTTCTGGTCCTTCACGAGTCGCATCCAGCCATGCCAGTTTCGTTGAATTTACAGTCCTCGCAGAGATAAAAGTTTACATAAATAATCACTACGCTATATGCCCACAGGCATATAGCGTAGTGATTAAGAGCGCGGGCTACTAACCCCGAGATTCCGTGTTCAATTCTACGCAGTGACTTGAATACATAATAATAATAATAATAATATCATCAAAAAATACCTTAAGAATGTGGAACCAGGGTTGGGTTCAAAATTCCACCAGGACACCTGATGAAGGCTGGAGATTAAATCAGCGGAAACGTTTTATAGGCGTAGGAGTGGCTGTGTGGTAAGTTGCTTGCTTACGAACCACATGATTCCGGGTTCAGTCCCACTGCGTGGCACCTTGGGCACTTCTACTATAGCCTCGGGCCGACCAAAGCCTTGTGAGTGGATTTGGTAGACGGAAACTGAAAAAGGCCCGTCGTATATATGTGTGTGTGTGTGTCTATACGTTTGTGTGTCTGTGTTTGTCCCCCCCAACATCGCTTCACAAACGATGTTGGTGTATTTACGCCCCCTCAACTTAGCGGTTCGGCAAAGGGGACCAATAGAATAAGTACTAGGCTTACAAAGAATAAGTCCTGGGGTCGATTTGCTCGGCTAAAAGGCGGTGCACCAGCATGGCCACAGTCAAATGACTGAAACAAATAAAAGAGTAAAAGAGTGCATGCTTTAAAGAGGTGCACTAATTGCTGATCTCGGCCAAGGTGATTACCGTCAGTGCAACCTAGTTGCCTGCTAAAAAACCGTGGTCATGGGGTTAAAAATTTGGACAGAGCCTGCACACAACCACGCCTGTGCCTGCACAGGGCCACGCCCGCACACAGCCACATACACACGCCTGCATACAGCCACACCTGCACACAGCCACGCCTACGCCTGCACAAAGCTACGCCTGCATACAGACATGCTTGCACACAGCCACGCCTGCACCTGCACATAGCTACGCCCGCACGCAGCCACGTCTGCGCGTGCACACAGCCACGCCTGGACACAGCCATGCCTGCACACAGCCACGCCTGCATACAGCCACACCTGCATACAGCCACGCCTGCATACAGCCACGCCTGTGCCTGCACATAGCTACGCCCGCACACAGCCACGCCCGCATACAGCCACGCCTGCATACAGTCACGCCCGCGCCTGTACACAGCCACGCCTGCGCCTGCACACAGCCATGCCCGCATACAGCCACGCCTGCATACAGTCACGCCCGCGCCTGTACACAGCCACGCCTGCGCCTGCACACAGCCATGCCCGCATACAGCCACGCCTGCATACAGTCACGCCTGTGCCTGCACACAGCCACGTCCGCGCCTGCGCACAGCCACGCCTGTGCCTGCACGCTCTTCGACAGAAAGGATTAAGACGAAGAAAAAACGGAGAGGAAAAAATGTATAGAAATTAACGGTTCAACATGATATATAATATATATATATATATATATATATATATATATACATACATACATACACCTTTCACTTTCCATCTACCAAATCTACTGACAAAGTTCTGGTCGACTTGCTATAGTAGGAGATACTTGCCCAGAGTGGGACAGAACCCAAAACGATGTGGCTGGGAAGCAAATTGTTTACCACACGGCCATACCATCTGAGAATAAATGCGTAATAAATGCGAAAGTCATGGTAGGAACACTCTTGATTATTGATCTGCTCACAGAGTATCAACTGCCCTTCTCTGCAGACCCACAGGATGTGTTGGTTGTTGTCTGTGATGTATTATTGTATGAGGTCACAGAGGGACATTTGATATCACGTGTCAGATCGGATATCGTGGAGATCATCAGTATGTGATATATGATAGAATGTCATGTTGTAGTAATGGCCTACTGGTGTTTACCTCTAACCCCAGCAACACGCAACGTACACACACACACACACACACACACACATACTCACGCACACATACATACACAGACATACATAGACATATACACACATGCATACACAAACACACAAACATACACACACATATACACACATGCATTCACAAACACACAAACATACACACACACATATACACACATGCATACACAAACACACAAACATACACACACACATATACACACATGCATACACAAACACACAAACATACACACACACATATACACACATGCATACACAAACACACAAACATACACACACACATATACACACATGCATACACAAACACACAAACATACACACACACATATACACACATGCATACACAAACACACAAACATACACACACATATACACACATGCATACACAAACACACAAACATACACACACATATACACACATGCATACACAAACACACAAACATACACACACACATATACACACATGCATACACAAACACACAAACATACACACACATATACACACATGCATACACAAACACACAAACATACACACACACATATACACACATGCATACACAAACACACAAACATACACACGCAAATAATTACACATGCATGCACATAAACACACACAGATACATACATGCACGCACGTAAATACACATATACACACACACATATGCTAACACAAAAACACGCAAACATACCATTACACATGCATACCTTTATGTACACATTGTTGTTGGCATCCTGTTTGTCTCGGGACACAATAGAGTTGCGCATAAAATAATCCAGAACCATGTGATTGGTAAGCAAGCTACTTACCACACAGCCACTCCTACGCCTTTGTACAAAAGAAAATTCTTAAAATATTTAATGTTTTGCACAAGCAAAACCAATTTATTGTACATAAACACTAACAACAAAATCTTACATGGATCTCCAGAGGATCTCCATAGATCTTACAGACCCCGATTGAAAACTACAGACGTGGATGCTCCCTCATTGGTTCTTGGTAGCTTGGACAGCTTCCGTACGTGCACGGGCTCATTCTGTTTTATTCTTCATGGTCAACGCTTCTTAACTGGCGACAGTGAATAAAAGACTAAACAAATGCAGAGTCGCTTGTCTGTTGGATAAAATGCTTCATGGTATTTATTCCGTCTTTTTCCGTTCTGAGTTCAAATCACACCTGAAATTTACCATTTGTCATTTCGGAGTCGATAAAAAGGTACTAATCCAAGGCGGTGGATTTGCCAGAACAATTTAATGCAGTGGCTTTCAACTGGGGTCCACATAAGATTTTCTTATGTGCAATAAATTTGCTGGACTCTTATAGTAATAAACACATTTTTTAAACAATTTTGTTATACAATTCCTGTGGTTGTGTGGTAAAAAGCTTGCTTCCCAACCACACGGTTCCGGGTTCAGTCTCACTGCGTGGCACCTTTGGTAAGTGTCTTCTACTATAGCCTCGGGCCAACCAAAGCCTTGTCAGTGGATTTGGTAGACGGAAACTGAAAGAAGCCCGTCGTATATGTGTGTATGTGTGTTTGTGTCACCATTACTTTACAACCGGTACTGGTGTGTTTACGTCCCCGTAACTTAGCGTTTTGGCAAAAAAGACCGATAGAATAAGAACTAGGCTTTAAAAAATAAGTCTTGGAGTCTATTTGTTCAACTAAACCTCAGCATGGCCGCAGTCTGATGACTGAAACAAGTAAAACAAGTAATATACAAAAATTATAGGATTTTTCAAAGGTCGAATGGCTTCGGGGGCGAATGCAAATAAAATTGGAACAAAAGCGGTCCAAAGGTAAAGAATGGTTGCGAACCACTGTATTAGATGGTCATGCGAGATGCCTTGCGGTATTTATTTTGGCGGTCCGTTGCCTTCTGACAGTAACGTCTGTGATGACACTGGTGCCAAGCTGTATCGGATCAAGTCGGCGGCCTTTCTCTTGGATAAATATTGGCGGCGCGGAGAGAGGAGGAATGTATGCATTGGTAACTGCCAATCTTTCGTAGTAAATAAGTAAATAAATAAATAAATAAGAAAGAAAGAAAAGGAAGAAACTTTTGTCAAGATTTGTAGAAACACGTGTAGATAGATAAGTAATCAACACTGACCAACAGAGAACTTTAATGGTTAAACTGATATAAAAAAAAGGAGAACTTATAAACTGGCAATACAGGATTTGCACAGAACATCATATTGGATAGTCAGATAAATTCGTTCGTTTCTTTTCATATTCAATATTAATCCTTTCCAGTGTTATTTGTATTAATTCGAAAAATATTTTTATTGTAGTTTTTTCGTTTTTTGTAGTTTATTCCTCTTCTACAACTTTTATTTATCGTTAATGGTTCCGGGTTCAGTCCCACTGCGTGGCACCTTGGGCAAGTGTCTTCTTCTATAGCCTTGGGTCAACCGAAGACTTGTGAGTGGATTTGGTAGACGGAAACTGAAAGAAGCGCGTCGTATATATATATATATATATATATATATATATATATACATTTGTGTATGTATATGTTTGTGTCTGTGTTTGTCCTCCCCAACATCGCTTGATAACCGATGCTGGTGTGTTTACGTCCCCGTCGGCTAGCGTTTCGGCAAAAGAGACCAATAGAATAAGTACTAGGCTTACAAAGAATCAGTCCTGGGGTCGATTTGCTCGACTAAAAGCAGTGCTCCAACATGGCCGCAGTCAAATGACTGAAACAAAGAAAAGAGATAGATAGATTTCTTTACTACCCACAAGGAGCTAAACAGAGGGGACAAACATGGACAGACAAACGGATTAAGTCGATTACATCGACCCTAGTGCGTAACTGGTACTTAATTTATCGACCCCGAAAGGATGAAAGGCAAAGTCGACCTCGGCGGAATTTGAACTCGGAACGTATCGACAGACGAAATGCGGCTACGCATTTCGCCCGGAGTGCTAACGTTTCTGCCAGCTAGATAGACAGATAGATGTAGAATATAGTTTTCATGACACCAACTTTTCTCCAAAGAGTTCCTGAGGAAGATGTCTCAACTCTGAAATATTGAAACACCCAGGTAATGCAATTAACCTGTTTTGTTTTTTTTTTATCTATGAATTGCTTTGTTTTGACTTTTAGAAAATATAATGATAAACATTTAGACAGATGAGTGATATAATTCAAATATTCTAAGTAACGCTTAACATTAAGCACATCCAAGAACAAAATGGCAAGCAGAAGTGGGGCTGCTCAGTGAAGGGCAGGTTGGTGAAAGGTATAAATAAATAGATAAATAAATAAAGCGAATTTGGTGTTAATAGTTGAAGCAGTCGTTGGGTTGGCTTTGCTTTACTTTAAGCCCTGACTAGACTCACTGACGAGCAGACGATGTAAGCAGACGATGTAAGAAAGACGTGCCATAGCTAACAAGTTATTAGGTTAATTGTGGCGCCTTGTCACTCGGCCGCCACACAGCCCCTTCAATACTGACCTTCGTCACCACTATCACCACCATCAACAGAAATTGGTCCCCCCATCATCATCATCATCATCATCATTATCATCACGAACAACAACGGTATCAACTACAATAAACGACATCCATCAACATCGATATCAACACAATGCTGCAAACGGCCGTTCGTGACCGTCTGTAACCCGCTGCCTCTATCACCAATGTCACCACCACCACTACGACCACCACTGCCGCCGCCACCACCACCAACACTACCACTGCTGCCGCCACCACCACCAGCACTACCACTGCCGCCGCCACCACCACCAACACTACCACTGCTGCCGCCACCACCACTACCACTGCCGCCGCCGCCACCACCACTGCCGCCGCCGCCACCACCACCACCCACCACCACCACGAACAATAATAGCAACAACATAAGATCATTGGTCGAGTTTATTAGGGCTGACTAAGACAACACCATAATTACTAATACTGTAGTAGTAGTAGTAGTAGTAGTAGTAGTAGTAGTAGTAGTGGTAGTAGTAGTGGAGGTGGTGGTGGTGGTGGTGGTGGTGGTAGTGTGGTTAGTAGTGGTGGTAGTGGTAGTAGTATTGGTGGTGGTGGTGGTATTAGTATTAATAGTGGTGGTGGTAGTGGTGGTGGTGGCGGTGTTAGTAGTAGTGGTGTTGGTGGTGGTGGTGGTGATGGTAGTAGTAGTAGTAGTGGTGGTGGTGGGGATAGTAGTAGTAGTAGTATAGTAGTAGTAGTAGTAGTGGTGGTGGTGGTGGTGGTGGTAGTAGTAGTAGTAGTAGTTTTATTGTTGTTGTCATGAGAGTGCTGTTGTTGCCGCTGCTGTCAGAATGTGCCTGAATCTTTTTTTTTTTTTCAAGATGAACGCAATGCCCCCGAATACACTCATTGGTAGGAAAAGGGAAGAAAGCAAAATTAGGCCTCAACGCTGGCATGTAACAACAACAACAACAACAACAACAACAACAGGGTCAGCACCACCACCACCATCATCACCATCACCAGCAGCAATAACAACAACAACGACATGACCCATGAAAAGAGATCGCCCCTTTTATGAGCTAGGAAGAATAAAATCCGTACAACAACAACAACAACAACAATAATAATAATAATAACAATAATAACAATAATAATAATAAAAAAATATTCAGACAAATACATAACAAAAACACCAGGACTTACAAACACATATAACATACAGAAAATTGCACTACTAGGCACTGCACACATCCTACACAGAACACTTTCCATACAATAACCATCAGAGCATCACAACAAATCACAGTACATACCCAAGGCACACAGAGCTGCGCTCGGTAGTGAAGTGAAAGCATGCTATAAAAATAAAACTGCTGAATAATAATAATAATAATAATAATAATAAAATAATAATAATAATAATAATATAATAATAATAATAATAATAATAATAATAATAATAATAAATATTATTATTATTATTATTTCAAATCTTAGTCGCAAGGGCAGCTTGGGGGAGGTGGGGGTGAATCGATTACATCGACCCCAGTGTTTTTCACTGATACTTATTCTGTTGACCCCGAAAGGATGAAAGAGGTAAAGTCGACCTCGGCAGAATTTGAACTCAGAACGTAGCGACTGGCGAAATGCCGCTTAGCATTTCGTCCAGCGCGCTAACGATTCTGCTAGTTTCCCGCCTTATAAGCGCTAGTAATAATCCTTTCTACGATAGACAAGGCCTGAAATTTGGGGGTGGAGAAAGGTCGATTACATCGACCCCAGTACTTAGCTGGTACTCATTGTATGAACTCCGAAAGGATAAAAGGCAAAGTCGACCTCGGCGAAATCTGAACTCGGAACGTATCGACGGGCGAAATACCGCTTAGCATTTCGCCCAGCGCCTTAACGATTCTGCCAGCGCATCGCCTTCAACAATAATAAAAAATAATCCTTTCTACTATAGGCACAAGGCCTTGAAAAATTAAGGGGTGGGTGGGGAAGGGGGCTAGTCGATTACAACGACCCCAGTGCGTAACTGGTACTTATTTAATCGACCCCGAAAGGATGAAAGGCAATGTCGACCCCAGCCGAATTTGAACTCAGAACATAACGACAGATGAAATACTGCTAAGTATTTCGCCCGGCGTGCTAACGTTTCTGCCAGCTCGTCGCCTTTTCAACAACAACAACAATAATAATAATAATAATAACAACTATATCTAGTTTTAACACAAAGCTACAAATTTGTAAGAGACAGGAAGAAAGGTGGCCTTTTGTAGATTTAAATCGAAAACTGCCCTCCAAACACGAACTGCTCTGTTACACATGTTATTGACCGCGAAAGAAAATCACACGGGTTTTATTTACGCAGTAGCTTGACCTGTTAACAATAATAGTTAAATCACTTTCAAAACATACAATACTGTCTTTACGAAAGAAAAAAAAAAAAAAAAAAGAAAACTCGTTCAATAAGTTAGTCCCCCGAGATAATATGCGTTGGAATCGATGAGAAATCTCCATCGCGACAAAGACCACTTTGGCCAAATCTCCTAAGAACGAAACTACCTGTTGTCTTTTATCATTTACTAGCAGTATCGCCCGGCGTTGCTCGGGTTTGTAAGGGAAATAACTATATAAGCATTTTTAGAGAGTTATAGCCAAAAAATAGCAAAAAAAATGCATTAAAAATGGAAAAAAAATTATGGTAAATTTTTTTTTAAATCGTTGACTCATCGTAGACATTTTTAGAGAGTTACTTCCCTTATATAATAGCGAAAAAATGCATTAAAATGGAAAAAAATGATGGTAAATTTTTTTTTAAATCGTAGACTCATGCTAATACCCAGAAGGGCTTGATATGAATCACGACTATAAGATACCCGGTTTTGGTTAAACTGCACCGCAAAATGTGGGAGTAGTTAGGAATCTAAATCGTAGGAGACAGACACAACTTCACTTTTATATATAAAGATTTGCTTCAGTCATTAGATTGCGACCATGCTGTGGTTTCGGGTTCAGTCCCACTGCGTGGCACTTTGGGCAAGGGTTTTTTAACTGTAGCCACGGACCGACCAATGTTTTATCAGTGGATTTGGTGGGCGGAAACTGGAAGAAGCCCGTCATATATATATATATTATATATATATATATATATATATATATATATATATATATGTGTGTGTGTATGTGTGTGAGTGTCTGTGTTTGTCCCTCACCGACGCTTGACAACCGGTTTAAGCGAGTTTACGTCCGCGTAATCTAGCGGTTTGGCAAAAGAGGCCGATAGAATAAGTACCAGGCTTAAAAGAAAAATTAAGTACATGGGTTGATTCATTCGACAAAGAACTCTTCAAGGCGTTGCCCCAGTATGGCCACAGTTAATGATCAAGATAAGTAAAAGATATACTAACACCAAACAAATGCTCTCATACGTGGTCTGATCAATATGTATCCGGACTGTTGCTATAGTAACGAAGCTGAAACATGCAGAGTGAAGCCGCTTGCACAGATTGACCTTGTACTCTGATGTGCACGCGCACTAAGTTTTAAAGTTCTAGCTCACTTCCGCTGATAACAGTAGTGCTTAGAAGGAAGGTGTGTAGCGTGCGATCGTTGCATTGACCACGACAGAGAATCTGCATCAAATTTTGCCAAAAGCTTGGCGATACCTGCTCAGGGGCCTACGAAAAGTTTTCAAGAAGTTCTCATCGTTCTCGACACAATCAGTGAGATCTTGTGCAACTGAGACCCTAGTGTCTTTTTGGTCAGCTGAAAGCAGTTTTGGCACAAATTTGGCAGACACGCGTCTCATACCCAAATATTTGGTGATAACGGACTGAACTGATCTGTATCTAATCTGCACATCCTCTGATAACTCACGGATGGTGATTCCACGATTTCCCCTCATAGCTGTATGCGCATCTGCGATGTTTTTCTCAGTTCTGCTGGTCGCGAGTCACCCAGAACGTTCGTCACTATCGACACTTTTTCGGCCATCTTGGAAACGTCTGAACCACTTGTACACCTGTGTGCGGTTCTACACTCATCTCCATACACTTTGTGCAATTTTGTGTAGGCTTCTGAGCAGGTATCACCATGAAAACGTTCTCAGTCTTAGTCAACTGCGACGATCACACGCTACACACCTTCCTTCCAAGCATTGCTGTAAACAGCAGAAGAGAGCGAGAACGTTAAAACTTAGTGCGCATGCACAGCAGAATTTAAGGTCAATCTTCACCAAGTGGCTTCACACTGCGTGCTTTAGCTTCGTTACTATGGCAACAGTCCGGATACTTATTGAACAGACCTGGTAGATTTCTCGAAAATCAATCACCAAAAACCACACAAAAAATACATGAACACAAATAAAAAAAATTATGGACCTTTCACTTTGAGGAAGATCTTATCCCCAACTTTTTTTTTTTGCCTTTTTATTTAAGTGACACTGGAACGCAAGAGAAAAATCTAAAAACTTGAGGACTTACGACTAGGCCAAGGGTTCTCAACTATTTTTTTTTTTACATCTATGGACTCCTTGATTACTATTTTATTTTGGTGGATCCCCATAGTTATTCGATGCTTAAAAATTACCTTACAAGAATCTTCTTTCAAAATTCCTATTTAGTTTTTCAAACATTAACTTGTGTAGATTGAACCCTGTAAAATGTTAGTGAAAGAAACCCAGCTGTTTCTTGCAATACATACCAATACATAAATCTAAAGGAATTTTTTTTCAAGGGCCCTTAAAAGACTAATGCTGATCTCGAATATACTATTTTATTGCATGGACCCCTAAAAGTTATATATGGACGGTTAGGGGCCATATAGACTTCGGCTGAGAATCACTGGACTAAGCAGTTTTACAAGCACCGAGCTAA
Organism: Octopus sinensis; assembly: GCF_006345805.1. Classification (NCBI taxonomy): domain Eukaryota; kingdom Metazoa; phylum Mollusca; class Cephalopoda; order Octopoda; family Octopodidae; genus Octopus; species Octopus sinensis. The sequence goes on from NC_043001.1 coordinate 15,494,072, forward strand.
AATACTGAATAAATGAATGCACTTACTAACCTCTACAATTTCTTGTAACAGAAACGCCAAATTTTCTGTATGTATCCGAATCTGCGCAAAATTAGAATTTTGAAGTTCAACAGCCTCAAACGAAGAAACATTAGACAGGCCAATCACCCTCCTGTACGCACCCTAAAACAATCTAGAAAAGGCACAGCTTTGACGTCACAAATACACACACACCTCTCTTTCGAAATCACAACGCAGATGGCGCTACAACACCCAACCATCTTATTTATTTGCAAAACTAACACAGGGGTGTGATTTAAGTGAGATTTGACGTTACTTCTATTTAAATTGGGCGACGACTCTGTCGTGGTTTCCTTATTTTTAGGTGTTGAATCAGGGTGTGCTGAACATTGTCAAGTATTAAATAAATAGGGAATACCCTAAATGTATGTCTTTGGTTTCTTTTTATTTAGCGACGCTTAAAAGTGCTTAGCTATTTCACCGTGAAATGTTTGATCCTTGTGACCCGCTCAAGTCTTTTGGTGTGGTTAGATCGCATCCGAAACATGACTCAAATGAATTTCTCCCCAAAACGAATTAAAGAGAGATAACTCTAGATCACCTCGCTCACAATTTGGCTCCAGTCTCTTTCTTTTTACCTTCCTCTCTCTCCCTTAACAAGTTTCAAAGTGCATGACATTGTAAAGCCGTAAGCAGGGACAAACGGGTCTGAGCTTCTCGTCAGTCATTTAAAACGCGTATCGTGTTTTAAATACAACGTATCTATGAAGAGATTTCTCTGGTAAAAGCCACCCGCATCATTCTATTCAGCGGTCTAAATACATTTACTATGATACAGTGCTATCTATCTATCTATCTATCTATCTATCTATCTATCTATCTATCTATCTATCTATCTGTCTGTCTGTGTGTCTATCTTATCTATCTGTATGTCTGTCTGTCTATCTATCTGTTTATCTATCGATCTGTTTATCTGTCTGTCTGTCTGTCAGTCTATCTATCTATCTGTCTATCTATCTATTTATCTATGTATCTGTCTATCTATCTGTCTGTCTGTTTGTCTATCTATCTATCGATCTGTTTATCTACCTATCTATCGATCTGTTTATCTACCTACTTATCGATCTGTTTATCTACCTACCTATCTATCTATCTATCTATCTATCTATCTATCTATCTATCTATCTATCTATCTATCTATCTATCTATCAGTCTGTCTGTCTATCTATCTATCGATCTGTTATCTATCTATTTGTTTGTCTGAAATATGAAGCTTGCGCTCTCAGAACTAAAGTACGAAAAGCCAAATGCTGTTGGATGAGCTCAAGTGAGACACAATGTGCAAACAGAAAGAATTTAGTTTTTGAATGGACGGACGCATGATTCTCGATTCCAAAAGGATAGGAGCAGCTTTCCATTGGAAATATATGCAATGAACGGATATTGAATAAAATTTGTATATTCTTATGTAGATATGTTTCACCGTAACAATCTTATAAACTGGATCTCTTCTTGTCAGGGGTTCCAGTTGAACCTACCTCTCGGCAGGAAACACAGATACGGGCAACGGCGCCGAACTCCCTTGTTGATCAAGTGCCACGTGTCAGAGGTGGTTTCACATACTAGTGTAACACATTCAACGGTGGTGCCCCAGCATGGCCGCAGCTTTCGGGCTGAAACATCTTTAAGGATTTTTTTTTTATGGGCTTGATGTGATGTAGATTGAGAAACTTTTATATCCTGGTGTTGGATATGTAACGGTTAAGATTAATTAGGTACACAATAATATGAAATGACGGAGTCAGCAGTTGTAACGATAAAGATTTGTTATCATAACGGCATGTGAAAGATGGACAATGCATGAAGTTTTAAGAAAGTATTTATTTATCGTTACGTTGAAAAATACCATACCTCGACGGGCAGGTTATAACATCCGAGAGCATGCGAAAGAAAGTTAGATGTGGTAGAATTTTTCTTTGTATAGTTTTGTGTACACGTTGTTAGTAAGTAATCCACAGATAGCGATAGAATGATGTTGTAAGAGAACAGAATTAGAGCTAGTGGAAGTTGTAGGGTCGTGCGAAGGTGTCTCATGGTTGCTGACAGTAAATTTCATTTCTCTATCTGACTATTGTCTTTAGTAGCTGCCTTGCTTGTGATCATGATTCTAGCAGTCCGTTCCCTAACTGATTGAGTTGTCACGAGCCGACTCACTCAGTTGTCACCGAGTGACCACTGGTTGAGTCGTCACTAAGTGACTAACTGTCTTTTGTTTGCGGGTTCTTGCTTTTATAACTATCCAGAAGGAAAGATATATCGTTGAGAACGATGGGCTTCGTTGATGGTACTGTGATATCTCTATTCTAGCTTTTGGTGAAGTAGAAGAGGTTAGAAAGGGTCAAGTGGTGAAGACATATTTCGGCAAATGTCACAGAAAAACTATTGTTTTACCGTGAGAAAAGTTCTGTTGAACTGTTAATTTAGATTTGGGTATAGCTTGCAAGATTCACTACATATATATAATTTAACGAAGCAGGGGAAGGAAAATATTCACACAGCGCACTACAATTACTGTTACATGAGATTAAACGCTTCTGTCAACGGCTCACAGTGAACTGCTTTCCCAATCAATTGCTTACAATCAATTGCTTACAATCAATTGCTGACCATTCGACAGTCGTCTTTTTTATAGCAATGCGTCAGTCCACTTTTAGTCACCTGGGGGTGGTCGGAATCCTTCAACAACAGAAACAAAACAAGAGGACTCTATGTTTGCTGCGTTGTTTGAATATGTGTTTTGGAGTAAGTTTTGTGTTTTATGAGAACTATGCTGTAGCTCTAAGTTATTACTATTTGGCACTTGTAGTAAAAAGCTAGCGGATTCCGGGGCAACGTTTATATTTTTAACGCTGTTGACATCGCCGGATTGAATGGTAGAGTCCAGGTGTCGAAACCACAGCGATATCAGTTTGGCAGCTGATGTTGCAAATATAGATTTGTCATGCTTGATTGTGAATTTCTTATATCTCAGTTTTATCATTCTGATTTGTCCTTCATTCTGTGGAATTCATAGTTTGTGGAAATCATTTTCGTACCGGTTGGCTTTTCTTCATAGTTAACCTAATTAGATTTAGATAAAGTTTATATATTAACGTCTAGTTTTGGGAGTTTTATGTTATATATATATGTGTGTGTATGGAATGATTTTGGACAAACATTCTACGTTTGGTAAATAAACACTGAAGCTTGTCCAGCGATATATAATGTGTTGTAGCGAGTCTATAAAAAAATAGATGAAATGTATGTCACGTCGATGTATTTATTAAATACCAATGTCCGCTCATTTCTGAAAATATGCCGTAAAACATGACGGCACAAGTACACTATGTGTGTGTGTAGTATATGAATATGCGTGTGTGTTTGTGCAGGTGTGTGTATAGGTAAGCATATATATGTGTGTATGTATATATGTATGTATGTATAATATATATATATATATATATATATATATATTATTATATATATATATATATATATATATATATATATATATATATATATTATATATATATTATATATATATATATATAATATATATATATATATATATATGGTTAATCCAAACATGAAAACACAAAGAGAAAACACAACAACGCGAGGACGTGGAACAAATATAGTATTATTGGACGCTCAGGAAGAAAGGGAAGAAGGAGGGTTTAACGTTTCGAGCGGAGCTCTTCGTCAGAAACATAGGAAAAGGAAAAATCCAGAGAAGGGAAGACGGAGGAAAAAAATCGCCAATGGTACACACGCGGTCACATTTTGAATTATATATGTGTATGTGTGTGTGTGTGTGTGTGTGTGTAATTATTAACATATATTCACACATATGTACGATTCTATATATGCATAGACATATATGTATGTAGAATAGTGTCTATACAAATGGAGTGAGATCTAGAGAGGGGGAGAGATGCAGAGAGAGAGATGCACAGAGAGAGAGAGAGAGAGAAATAAAAGGAACCAAATATAAATAGATAGATATATTGACGGATATATAGACAGGTGCACGCATAGATGCTTAAACAGACAGACCGACAGACAGACACTCATCCAGACAGACACTCGTCCAGACAGACATTCAGACAGGCAGCCAGACAGACATATGACTATTTTCTCGCTGTGGAATTATATACCCGAGCATGTTTATGAAATACATATCTGTCATGTAATATATGTGATGTTGTATAGTATAACAGCAATGAATACGTGTAAATATGAAGCCACTTACATGGATAAACAGCATCCATCTGTGAATGTCAATACATACATGCATATGTATATACATGCGTATGTATGTATATATATATATATATATATATACATACATGCGTTTGTGTGTGTGTATAGGGAAGGAAAGAGATACATTTATATAAGTGTATACGTGTATGTATACATAAATACATGTACGTATGTATATATATATATATATATATATATATATGCATATAAACATTCATGCACACATATGCATACACATATATCTGCATTCACCCATATGTCTATGAGTACATACATAGAAATATAGAAATATATACATACATACATACATACATCCACACGTATATATACACACACATACTCATATTTATATGTATACAAATATATTCCCTGTCACATACATGCATATATGGATGTACTTATGTATGCATGCATGGCTGCATATGTGTATGCACGTATGTATGTATGTATGTATGTATGTATGAATGTATGTATGTATGTATGTATGCATGCATGTATGTATGTATGTATGTATGCATGTATGTATGTATGTATGTATGTATGCATGCATGTATGTATGTATGTATGTATGTATGTATGCATGCATGTATGTTTTTTTTTAGATTTAAGTTCTTTTTAAGAGGGTTCAAGCTGGTCGCAGACAAAACAAAGCGACAAGACTTTACGATTTAAGACCGATTCTGGTGTCTGTAAATATGTGATTGAATCGGTGTGTTGGTTGACAGTCAATGCATTTACCCAAGTGTGTGTATCTATGCATCGTTAAAATCTCAGATGAAGATTCTTTGGAATGTCTTTCAAATATTCATTGTGTCATTAATAGATTGGATTTGGAGAATCTGTGCCACTTCATTTTGCTCTTTCTTTGAAAAACCCGAATTTCTAGGGGGGGTTTTTTGTGTTAATGTGTAGGTACATAGCCTAATGATTTTATGATAATGGACACAAAGTAAAATTTACAGTCAGGGAACAAGAGCCGTAAGGGTACAAGAGCCACATTGATTCACCATAAATGTTACCGTTCTCCTGGACCTCTGGTGGCACGTTCAAATCACTGGACAGTTGACCTCTCCAACAGTGCACGACTTTTGTTTTCTCTTCCACAGAACAACATCAAGTCTTGTGTTTGCACAGATTTGCTGTTTTTGATTGGAGTATTCCACCAGCATTCCTAATTTTTCAAAGTGTGAATACAAGCTGGTTCTGACATGCCTTTGATGTATCAGGACAACCCTTCCTGCAGATAGTATTGTAAATAATTTTTACAACTATATCGTGTCTCAAGGATAGGTAGTATCTTGTCAATATTTTGGCTGAGCTGTTGATGATATGGACGATATCTTTCACACTGGTATAGCATAACCGACATTTTCAACGTGGAGGTTTGATGCTATCATTTTTCTCTCTTGTTTAACAAATAGTTAGAAGCTTTTTATTGTTCCTGGATAGCGAAGGTATAGCCTTCCAGGTGGAATGTAATGTGTCTATTACAGGTTCAGGTGAGGCTACTCTTCCTGTCGATGCTGCTGTTATCCTCTAGCTTACGGAATATGTACCCAAACATTGCTTTCGTTGATACAATGTGTGTTTTTCCTCCACGATTCTGTATAGGTAGGCCAGGGGTATCAAAATCGTTTAGTTTTCCAGACAGAATTCAAGTAAAAACTGGATTTTATGGCCCAGATTGGGACAATTATTTCTAAAAGCCCTATTTGCAATGCATATCAAACTAAATGGCTAAATGGATCAATAAGCGGGAAAAACGTATTCACATGGGATATATATGCAGTTTTATTAAGAAACGCATCTTAAATACATTCAGCTCTGGAGAAAGTCAATGCTTGATTGAAAGTTAGTAGAGTTTTAGGAGCAATGCCTTTTAATATCATTCATATCTCAAGAATCAGATCGGACGAACACGTGCGAAAAGAATACTTTCGTTTGGCTTGGCATGTATACACAAAGAAAAGGTGAAATAAGTCACATCTTTCAGTAAATGGAATCATAAGCTTTATTTTCATTAATTGAGATAACAAAAGATGTGTTGAGGTGCACCGATTCGACTGCAAACGATTTATATTTTACAGAATATAACAAGAAGAGTATTGTAGTTCGCTTGAAGCATTGTGTATTGTTTGTAAAGAATAAAATATTTTGAATGACAACAATGCACTATAATACAGACAATAGACTATAATAAATGTTGTAATGTAATTATCCATAGTCTGATATGATATTTCGGAATAAAATTCCTTCTTCAGATATTCCTAGGAATTGATGGATATCTGAAGAAGGAATTTTATTCCGAAATATCATATCAGACTATGGATAATTAAATTACAACAGTTATTATAGTCCATTGTTTGAATTACAATGCATTGTTGTCATTCAAAATATTTTATACTTTAGAATATAACAAATAAAGATGATGAGTCTTTGTGCCTGAAATATATAAAGGTTTTTTAACCTTTTCCTCTGCGCTGTGTAAGAAGCCCTCCGACTTCACTATTTGGTAATTTTGCTTCTTTATCACAATGGTTCAAACGAGCCACAACACTCTTAATAATAAAGCCTTTTGGAATAAAAGTGAGTCAAGGATCGGATAGACTGGGCTCGCGGGCCGAACGTTTGAAACTGTAAGATGAGAAATCAAAAACGCAAAATACGAAGAATTTGCTGGGTAGAAGACTTTGCATATGTGCTCGAATCTATGTTAGCAAGTTTAAAAATATAAATTAAAATCAACTAGCAGGAAATGAGAGGGTAGAAAACTAGAATATTTTTTTGTTATACCGAAAATAGCTTTTCTGGGAAAAGCGATTCGCAAAAGCACAATAATAGCGAAGAAAATCAGATTTATAAATGTTATACCAATATATAATATATATGCACCAACAGCATACTATAGAATGTGGGTGGGGTACATATATATGCATATATATATATGTACATTATATATGTATATACACACATACTAAAGGTTGCATATATACAAATATACAGAAAACGTTAGGTGCAGCGTATGCATAACAAGCAACCATTTAACCAACACTAATACATTTATATGTACATATATGTACATACATACACGCGCACATATCTATGTACATGTACAACCATATATATATATATATATATATATATATATATATATATATATATGATATATATATATATATATATCAGCCGAAATTACTACGATGATCCGGTTCTTGACTGAAGACTGAGGGGTTCGAATGTCCTGTCCATGTTTATTGTATCGTCTTCTATGAGTTATACGTTCTTGTCCATGTTGTATTTTTCTACATACCTTAACATATATTCCAGGCGCCCCGTACCCCCCTTATCATTAATGTGACACATATTCTTAATAATTGGTACGACTCTCTGTTTGTCTCTCTCTCTCTCTCATTTTTACTTTCTCTCTATTCATCTTCTCTTTCCCTGATCCTTTGGTCTAGTCTTCCACTACCTCCTATTTCTTTGTCTCGCTCTGCACTCACAGGTCATTCTTCGACACCCATCCCTCCTCCTCTCTGATTCCTTCTTTCTCTCTCTTCTCTCTCTTTGTTGCGTTTTGTCCCCCTTTCTCTCTCTCTCTTCCTTTGCTCTCTTTCTTTTCTTTTCCCTCTTCTTTGTCACGTGACTGTTGGCCGAAATCTGCCTTTCAGCTCCTGACCCTCGTCGTGTTAACATCGTTGTTTTTCGTCCGCCGCTATAAAGCTTTTTCCAATGCGCCAGAGAAAAATTTGTTGCTTGTTATCAGTCGTAAGACACTTGTTGTTTTCACCGTTAATGCTTCTGTATTTCATGTTTCTGTATTCCATTATTGTTTTTTGTTTTTTTTTTATATCTGTCCCTTTTGCTGTCCTGTGTTCGTATGCATTCGATCCTTCTTCCAGGAAATCTACGCTTCCAGCTTAGTTTTTCTTGAGGGCTGGCCGTGATCTAGTAATCTCAAGATTAATCAGCCGAATTACTACGATGATCCGGTTCTTGACTGAAGACTGAGGGGTTCGAATGTCCTGTCCATGTTTATTGTATCGTCTTCTATGAGTTATACGTTCTTGTCCATGTTGTATTTTTCTACATACCTAATATATATATATATATATATATATATATTCATACATACATACATTTGTGTGTGTGTGTGTGTTATATATATATATTTTATTTTATTTTTTATTTTTATCTAGTTTCAGCTCACAGCTGTGGCCATGCTGGGGCACCGCCATTAATATGCAGCTCCTTACTTTTATCTCGAGGGACTACAGTTACTTGTGGCAATGTGTACACACATACATGCATATATATATATATATATATATAATATATATATATATATATATATTTAATATATATATTCTACATGCATACACCTGTGTATATATATATATATATATATATATATATCTATATATATATATGCAGTATGTATGTACATATTGCCACAAATAGCTGTAGTCCCTCGAGATAAAAGTAAGGAGCTGCATATTATAGAGATTTCCATACTAACACGCCCTGTCAATGTAATTGTTTAGCGACTATTATTAGCCACAGCGGACAGCAGTCGAGTGCACCGGCTTCGATGTCGAACCACACCTACGCAAAAGGCGGAGAACAGAGGCAGCAGTGGTACTCTTCCTGGAAGCAGACGACGTGTACTCACTGCACAAACGACAATTTCAAGCACAGGCGACCTATGCCAGTGCGAAGTATAGCAATGTTCTGTTAGTTTAGTTCTGTGGCAATGAACCCAGAACCATGTTGTAAGCAAGCTTCTTACAATACAGCCATTCCTATATATATACTAGCATTATGACCCGTCTTTGCCGGGTCATGGTGCTAGTGCATGTATATATGTGTACATATTACATGTATATCTATATATATATACATCTACACATAGGTTCTTCTGGAAAGTCTGTGGCAAATATATTAATGAAAAATGCACGAAATACTACAAAACATACACGTAGGACAGACACATGGACCCAAATGCTTCATTAGTTATCGACGAAAAATACTAATAAGCAGTTTCGTGCCGTTAACGATAAGACTGGGAACATCGTATTTCGGCGGCACCCGCAAGATTTGCGTAGAATTAGGGTTCGAGCAAATAAAATAATGCAGGGTGGACGTACGAAAGTAACGATAGACGAAGACAATAAATAGCATCTTTCGGTCAAACATGGGTGTGATGGATTAACGCCTGGAAGAAATCCTCAAATGGATTAAAAACAGAATTAGTAAGAGAAAAGAGAAAGTTGACC